>NW_006203535.1:245014-256502 GCF_000334495.1 Tupaia belangeri chinensis | reverse complement strand
CCCCCCTCTCTGGAGAACATGGCAGCCTCAATTATTGCCCTTGGTGCTCTTTTCATGCACCACAGGCAGAACTTCCACAGGAGAAAAAATGGACAGGATTTTGATGGTCATGTGGCAGAATCCTACTGACCAATAACCTCTCTAGGTTCCCAAAGGAATCCTGATCCTGAGAAGCCTGTGAATTCTTTTCATCTTTTTGTGCAAGAGAGAGAGAGAGAGAGAATGAATGAATGAATGTGTATAAGCATGGAGCATGGAAAGAGAAGTGTCTTCTCAGGCCCCAATCTTCCTGCCCATCTCCCAGTTAGCTAGAACGACAGGTGTGCCATTGTGCCCACATTGCTTAGGTTGAACTGGAACCCAAACCTGGGGCTCTCAAGCAGCCTCAGCCACCACACAGTGCTGCATTCCAAATTATTCTACTGTGGCTGAGCCCCTGTAGATTTTTTCTGTAAAGGGCAGCATGTTGTTCTAGGAAGCTTTGTTTTATCTTAACTGACCCCTGAGGAACTATAGGGAACTAAGTGTAAGGTTTTCAAATTGGTCTCAGTCCCTGAGGCTATATGGCTTCTGTGACTTTTACGTGAGAAAGGCTGGGAACACAGAGGTCTGCTCCTGTACAAAGATAGTTTTCCAGTTTATCCACTTACCAGTTCAAATGACAGGGCTGCTTCCCACAAGCCATCATCATGTCTAAAGCTTCAAAGCCTAGCATAATTCCCTAAGAGTGAGAGATTACTAGAGCAATAATAAAAAAAAGGGAAATGGGACAAGGCATCTACAAAGTGTTAACATCAGAATGAGATAATGAAATATAAAGGAAGGATAGCTTAGTGAAATAGGATGATTAGGAGAGACAGTAAACAGATAAGAGATATATAAGTAAACACATAATCATTATCCCAAATAACAGCATATTAACACTGTGTTATGGTTTGTTCCCCCAAAGGTTTATGTAATTGAATTTAGTTTTAGTGGATAGTGATTGGATGTTCCCAAAGAGTTTGTGTGTTGAAACTAGGTTGTATTGTAAAGTTGTTAAGTGAAATTATAATCCTTTCCTGGTGTCCCAAGATGGGGCCTTTCAGTGTGGTAAGATCATGAAAGTGGGGGTCCCCATGACTTGTCTTCTTCTATTTATAAGGAAAGGAAATGAGGCAGGCAGAGGCCATGTGGATACGAACCATCCTCTGCTCTGCTAATTCTGCTTTTTTTTTTTCATTTTATTATGCCTTCGGACTTTCCAAGTATCAGAACTGTGAGTCAATTAACCTCTATTTCTTTATAAATCACCAAGTCTCAGGCATTTCTGTTAGCAACATAATTGGACTAATACACATTGAAATAGCAACTAGAAGATCAAGATATGAGAAATATAAATGTTCAAAGCTAGATTGCTATTGCCATAATTGCTATGGTTTTAATGTGTCCCTCAAATTTCATGCTTTGAAACTTAATCCATAAATTCATACGGTGATAGTATTTTGAAATTGGCTTTGGGGAAGTAATTAGGATTAGAAAAGCTCATCTGGGTGGTGCCCCTACAATGGATTAGTAACTTAATAAGAAGCAGAAGTTAGAACTGACCTAATGCATGTTTGCCCTGTTTGGCCATGTGATGCCTCCCACCATATTATGATAGAGCAAAATGTACCTCATCAGATGCCAGCACCTCGATGCTGGATTTCCTAGCCTCCAGAGCTGTGAACTAAGTATATCTCTATTTTTTTTATAAATTGCCTAGTCTATGGTATTCAGTTATAGCAACAGAAAACAATAATTTCTAAAACAAAAAGATTTTGTGACTAAGACCATAATTTATAGAACAACCACAAAAGAATTTGTGATTCCTTGACTCACAGACTCCTCTGCCAGGTCAAGGATTAAAGAAAAAAAATGTCAAAAAAAGATTTTTGGGGGGGAGATATTTTTGTTATAGGGTGTATGCACTCACTAGAGAGGCAGAAAGAGAGAAATCATCCCCCACTGGGGATGGTCATGCCACAATCCCCTCTCCTTCATTTTCCTCTTGGGATTTTTGGACATGCACACACATGTCCCCAGCAGTCTAGAACTCAAACGGTCAACATATGGGAGTCCAGCAATGTAATTATTATCCCATCTGCTGATTCCAAGATGTCAAAATATTAAGACAGGATTTGTAAATGAAGATGTTAGAAGAAAGTTCTTCTTTATTTTTTACCATGTTCGGAATAAAGTGAAATGGCATAAACTCTTCCTTCTCAAATGTATATACTGAGACAGACTTCTATAAGACCACTGGAGAGGCTCATAGTACATACCCTGGATGTGAGAGGCACAAGATCAAAGCCTCATTCATGTGTAAAGTAGAAAGAGGGAAGTGTAGCTTTATAATAAATGAGGTTGATGAGTCAATATTTCCGATGGATCCACTATAATAGCTACACAGGAAATGAAGCATAGAGTAGCATGTAAGACCATAGAGTTAGAAGTTAAAGTTCAGTTTTGGATTCCTAGGTCCTAGAGAAAATCACAGACTATGCATAGCAGAGATATGTCTTTATGGGTCAATACACTGCAGGAAAGAAGGGCTTAAAACAAATTTCTCAGTCAGCCATGATGATGCAGTGGTAACTTAATGTTATATAATGCTGAGGCCATATGGAAAAATCACAAAATTATATCTCAAGGTCTTCTTTATATATTGGGTATGCACACACGTGGATCCTAACTGGTTGAGGCTGGAGTAGGACTGCATCATGAAGATCCTTTTAGGAGTGCCTATTCTCTATCTCTTTGTTTCTCTCTGTCTCCCTCTCTCATGGAATGCATAAATAAACTTTGAAATCTATTTCAAAAAAAAAAAATTCCATGATATAAAAATCCAGAGTCCCCAATATACCATGAAGAAAGAAGAGATAGGGACTTTTAACCAATTTCTATATCAGAACATATTTCATATTAGAAAAATAAGTTCTTAGAAGACCAAATAACAGAGATATTAATATATCACAGTGCAAAATAAAACTACAAAGTGATAAAAATCAGTAGAGGAAGTCCTAGAAAAATATACTGAGAAGATCAATCTTGTATATAATAGGAATCCAACTGAAAGAGGAAAAGAAGGAACAAAGATGATAGAAAGGCTGTAATAAAAAAATAGAACTATTTTCCTGTTTTAAGGAAAAATTCGTGGTAAAAAAACACCTAAGTAATCACTGTAAATTCTTCACTTGAAATTAAACAATATAAAGATAAAGATGATATCAATCTTAGAAGTCCTAATACAGAAATACAAAAGATTTACAAGGAGAAAAAAAAATCAAGCTTTCTATTTACAACATACAATATTCAGACTACAAAATAATATCTATTTACCATAAAAAACTAGAATAGCAATTCAAAACCCTATTGACAAACAAGATTTTATTCATTCTCATATCAGAGACAGTAAAACTTCTGAGGATGTATAAGGTTGATAAACAAACACAAAAAGGAACTGTATACTAAGCAAAAGAAAAAAAAAGAAACAATAAATTCAGCTACAATGCAGTAGATTGATAGTGGAAAGAAAAAGGTGAAGAGTTACAATGTAGGAGTTAACAAAATGGGGAATATCTTTTATTGAACACAATTCATTTCTAGTTCTAAATTGAATATTAAAAAAAAAATGTATGAACCATCAGGTGGAGTGGAGGATAACACAAAGGATCCCACATGACTGACTGAGCACATAAACTTACTTGAAATTGTTTTTTCTTTTTTGGAGAAGTTTTTGCTATAGGGCGCATGCACTCTCCAGACAGACAGAGACAAACAGAAAGAGAGAAATCACCCCCAGGGGGATGGCCACACCGCAATCCCTTCTCCTCCATTCTCCTCTCAGCACCTTGGGCACGCACGCATACGCGCCCCGTGTGAGTTTTAAGCCACCGGGTTCATGACGCGAAGCGTGGTCGACTACATGGGATTCCAGCGACATAGCCATTACGCTAACTTCTGGTCCCTTGAAATTGTTTTTAAATTAACACTTTGACTATTTCTTTACATTCTTTATTTTCTTAAATTTTTTTCCATTGAGAGGTCCAATATAAGTCTGATGGGATAACCTTTGGAAGTAACCACATTTCTCTCTTGCCAATTTTAGAATCTTGTCTTTATCTGCAGTTTTGATCAATCTGGCTATAGTGAGCCATGGGAAAAATTTTCCTGGGTTGATTCTATTTGGGGTCCTTTGTATTTCTTGGGTCTGGATGTTTGAGTGCTTCTCTAGACTTGGGAAATTTTCTTCCAGGATTTTGTGGAATACATTATCAATGCCCATAGTTTCTTCACCTTCTGAGATACCGATTATTTGGATATTTGGTCTTTTAATGGTATCTAGTATTTTCATATGTTGTCCTCATTTATTTTGTTTGATTTTGTTTTTGTTTTGTTTTGTTTTCAGTCTTTTTGACTTTTTCCTAGGTCAGAGGATTTGTCTTCTACATCCAAGATTCAATCTTCTGCATGATCTAATCCATTTTAATACTTTTCAGGGAGATTTTGATTTCCCACATTACAAACTTAATCTCTAAGAGTGCCCTCCGATTCTTTTTTATGGTGTCCATTTCTTCTTTCAAATCATGGAAGGTCTTCCTCATCTCTTTGAGTTTGTTCTCTTTTCTCTTGTCATCTCATAGAATTTTGTCACCATGAATGTTCTGAATTCTTTTTCTGACATTTCAGTAACAACATCTGTTTTGTCAGAAGTCTGAGGTGAGTTACTGAGACCTCTTGATGGAGACATATTTCCTAGTTTTCTCATACTTGATCTTCCACTATTCTTAGTCATTTGGTGATATATTCACTTTTGGATAATTCTTTGGAGAAGGTTTCTGCAACTGACAGCTCGTTTGCCACCTTTTTGCTATGAACTGTTTCTGTGCCAATGTTTCCCTTCTGCTGTGGTTAGTAATGTATGCCTATCAGGAGGAGTTTTCTGTTCAGTTTTCTGAAAAGGAGTTTTTCTTTTTTTTTTTTTTTTTTTTTGCTGGTGATTCAACGTGGGCGAGGGTATTTGAGGATTCCTCTGAGCTTCACAATGTTTAGATGTCTGAAAACTATAAATCTAGACCTGTCCTTCTGGGGGTGAAAGTTGAGTAGAAAATGACAATGTAAGGTAGAAGACAGAGAGAAAATAAAAGAGAAAGAAAGAAAAATTTGGCAGGAGGCTTCAGTTAGAGATGGAATCTGCTTGAGAAGCCTGCAACTGTCCTGTCCTAGTAGGGGAAGAGATTCACAATGTTTAGATGTCTGAAAACTATAAATCTAGACCTGTCCTTCTGGGGGTGAAAGTTGAGTAGAAAATGACAATGTAAGGTAGAAGACAGAGAGAAAATAAAAGAGAAAGAAAGAAAAATTTGGCAGGAGGCTTCAGTTAGAGATGGAATCTGCTTGAGAAGCCTGCAACTGTCCTGTCCTAGTAGGAGAAGAGAAGTAAAGAATTAGCAAAAGAAAGAGGGAAAAAATAGGAAAAAAAGAAAAGAAAAACAAACACACTTATCTTTCTAATGATGAGAATGGGGGTAGGCTCTGAAGTTCAGAGCTGTGGCTGGGGCTAAAATTCAGCCCTACCTTAGATTCCCTGACTGGGCAGGAGGCTTCAGATGGAGATGGAGTCTGCTTGAGAAGTCTGCAAATGCCCTATCCTATGATGACAACAAATTTTGCATGATGCCCTCATTGAACACAAATTTTCCTCTAGATATACACTCTTCTGTTCATTACTAATGGATTTACTCATCTCAGAAGACTAGTTTTGAAACAGCTCAATACCATTTGGTCTTTTAGTTTCTGTGCTTTACTTGAGAATCTCACACATTTGTGATACTACAAAAGGCACTGGTGTTCACTATCGCACTTTCATCCTTACTTATGCAAAGATAGTCTCCCACTTTCAAAATTCTCAAAGTGAGGCACAGGCACTATTCTCGATATTCATATATTTTCCCAAACTCTTAGAAATTATTTTCAGGTTCTTCCAAGAAGCATCATCACCACATTTAATTGGCTACACCAAGAAGGTTCTATATGGTTTTGTCATAAAGCAAGAATCTAGCTACCAAGAGGGAAGCTGATCTCCTTCTTGTGAACACTACTGAGGACAAAAATCTGATTGCATTTTCCTATTTCGAAAATCCCTTATATAGGCCCTGGGGTGAGGCACTCCCACAAACATTTGCAGACCATTTTGGCCCAGTTGACAACAGGACTCTTCCTACATCCTGTCTCTGGCACAGTATCTTTGTGATGGATGAGTTATGCCAAGCATTAATAGACCATTTGACTCATTGATAACAGGAATCTTCCTACATCCTGTCCTTTCTTGGGACAGTATCTTGTGAAGTATACAAGCCCTCTTGTCTCTCTTAAAGTATATTCTTTGATGATGCCTTCCTAAAACACAGAAGTTCCTTTCCAATTACCAACCTAAGACTCATAAAGCCCACCTATAGCCTATAAGCCCCCTGCTTCCAGATGTACCATTTTTGGGGGTCAGATAAATGGGAAAACTCTTTTCATTAAATTCCAAACCTTGCCTCTCACTTTGAAAAACAAATAAAAGGAAACCCTGTAACTGATCATACAAGAAAAGCATGTTTACTATTCTCCAGGTCAGTCACATATATTCATGTTTAGAAATAAACCACATTAATTATTATTTCTGCAGAGCTTTTTATTTCTGTCAATGCTATGACAGAATGTGTTGTACTCATTGGGTCTATTGGGAAGAATAGAGTCAGGAAAGAAGGAATGGATAAGAAAAGTCTCAATATCCCCCATGCCTGCCAAGACTCCTTCAAATTCTCAAACCTTCAGCTTTCTCCTTATATGGACTATTTCAGGGAAGCAGCATCAATATCACAGTACTGGAGTTTTATTAACCTTCAATCGGTCCTGCTGGAGGAGTCAGGAATTTCCTGCATGTCCTCTATAGCATGTGAGTACACTTAAAAACAATGGTTTTTCAGATGTAGGACCTACAACAAAAATTAATACCACAGAAACATCTCACTCAATATTTAGTTGCACACATACATACTTTGACTAAGTTAGTCCATTAAATGACAGCACTGGTTTAGAATGCCTGGTATGCAAGGGTATGCCCAAAATAAAATCAACAAAAGCTCAAAATCACATGGATTTCAAAAAGTTGGTGCACAATCAATTAATTGTGACTTGGCAGAACACAATATTATATTGCCACTAAAGTAATATAAATCTGGGGCAGATTCTGTAGCCAAGTAATTAAGGAAGCCAGGGCCAACCAGAAGAGGTTCTCCTGCTGTAGCCTCTACCCTATGCCCCTGCACCCCCAGAACACAATCTGGAGATTCCCCCACCATCAGTCTTGCTGCCACCTGAGGACCCTATGCAGGCCCCACAGCAACAGAGGCATTCAAGAGCAATCCACATCCCATACCTGAAGCACTCCTCACCAGCCATTACTCAAAGTGCTGCTGCAGCATGTGAGGCCATCTTCCTTCAGCTATCCTTGCAGGAGATACGCAGGCACCAACTTAGTCAACTGGAAGCATCATACACCCTGATATTCAGAGAAGCCTTAGGCCATGATAGATCTCATGGCATCCAATGGTAGAGGGAGGAACTGAAAGCCTTAGGTAACCCCAGAGGCTTGTTACATTATCTCTCCCCACCACTACTAACACTGCTAAGCCCATTGACTGCAGTTGGGTTAATCCTCCTTGTGGGGCCCTGCCTCTTCAATTGGGCTTCACATTTCATCTCATCAAGACTAGGGGCCATAAAGTACCAGCTGTTGGTGACCTCTCAGAACGGGTTCTTGAACCAACCTGTACTAACCTGTTGAGTCCCCAAAACAAATAAGTTGAGGAGGCTCAAGAGGGAGGAAAGAGGTGGAAAATTCCATGACCCTCGCTCAGGTACTTTCCACTTGCCCTGACCTAGTTTCTGGCTTGCCACAGTAACAGGATGTCAGCATCCACTATCTAACTGCACCTGCATTCTAGCCAAGCAACAAGCTCTGACCCTACAAAAGGCTTGTTCAAGTGATAGATGGGGTCAGAGTTCTTGTATGAGCATCTCCCCCCTTACTAGCATGAATAAAGGAAGTTCTTCATATCTCTCTTCTGGCTTCTGGTTTGTCTATAACAAAAACACAGCCAAAATTCTGACAGGATGAAGAAACTGAAGAGAAGGGATTGAGGCTTGACCATGGCCTACTAGGGAATACTCTCTGTCTTTTAAAAATTTCCATTTTATTGACTTCACTTCAACTTAAATGCATGGTTTGTTAAAACTGTAAACAAATATTTACCATGTCTGTTACATGTAACCCACAGGGACAGCCTTTAACAGAAATTCATCAAAACATCCCCAAACTTTTTTTATTATAAATAGTTATCAAAACAATCCTGAACATATTTTTGATACCACTAGAAGTCATCACCCATGCCACTTCAAAAATGAACACAATTCGTGACAATATTCATTGTACCTGCTACCTTAAACAATTTCAACTGCAGCTCTTTCGCTAAGCAGGATGGATAGAGCATGCCATTTCTATTTTTCCTTCTTGAATTTTTTTCATTTTTCAGAAACACACGTGCTTACACCACTGCCATCTGACACTTCTTGACATGCTTCCATCTTGAAAACTCGATTTCTATTTCAAGTACTTCAGGCTTACATTTAAATGATAGTACCTTAACAATAGAAAAAAAAATGTGCTCCATTTTCCCTCTTGTTACCTGAAAACATAATGGGTGTATATATATTAAATACATTCTTACAAATGTCTAGTCATGTTTACCAGCTGGAATTCTTTTTGCTTAATGTGTGGGTATTTGCATTGTGTTATTAAGTCAAGACATTTATATGAGTAGAAGGTTGTTGATTTAAGACAAATTTGAGAGCCTCTAAAATCAATTGTTGTATGTTTGTCCTGGTGGCTGAGGAAGCTTCATAATTTTTTTAGACATCATTAGATATCAGAGCGCTTGAAGGATGACTTTAAGGCTGTAAGAGTTTTGACATTTTGCTGACACTGGTATGCTCTGTGCATCCACCATCCCACTAGGATTATTTAATACATTCATATTAATTTTTTGTTATAAATCTAACTAATGGAGGAGCTCCTAGGTATTTAGGTCCACATTCTACTTTCAGGCTATATATTCTGTTTTCATAATTTGTCCTTGGTGGCCCAATAATCATGCCTGTCCACCTAGTTAGTGTCATATCTTCATTATCTTCAAGGACTCAGCTCACTGTACCATTGCCTACTCCTTTTTGTCCTTCTTCTAGTTCTTCCAACAAGTGAAAATTATGAGGAACTTTAATGCCTGTGGAGACGGCCATCTTCTCCTGCAGCCCCTATTATTATTTTCTTAATTCACTAGAGAAAGACAGATGGAGAGAGAGAAGGAAAGTGAGAAAGCAAGCCACCAAGTCTGAGATTCGAACTACTGTTTGCCATGTGGGAAACCAGCACCTTAACCAACACACCACTTGCTAGTACCCTCTTTCTCTCTCTCTTTCTGACAAGCACAAATATCATCTGGGAATTTAAAAAAAAAGAAAAAGAGATAAAAAAAAAAAAAGAGAGACCAGTACATGGCATAATGGTTATGCCACTGAGGTTCCACACAGTTGACCATGGTTCAAATCCTAGACCCGGTAGCTTAAAACTCACGCTGGGCACATGTGGGTGCATGCCTAAGACCCCAGGAGGATAGAGAAGGGATTGCACCACAGCCATCACCCTAGGGAGGTGATGAATGGAGGAGAAGGGATTGCACCACGGCCATCACCCTAGGGAGGTGATGTCTCACTTTCTGTGTCTCTGTTTCCCTCTCTCTGGCCAGCACACATGCCCTAGCAAAAATATCTCAAAAAAGAAAAAGAAAAAAATTAAAATGTAACATAGACTTAAACAAAGTTTTACTATTTATTTGAAATGACAAAAGAAAAATAGAGATATTTGAAATGTGAGATTTTGTTTGTTTGTTTGTTTGTTTGTTTGTTTTATCGTAGGGTATATGTGTTCACCAGAGGGAAGGGGAGAGAGAGAAAGATTACTCTCTAGAGGGGATGGCCATACCACAATCCCTTTGCCATCATTTCTCCTATTGGGATTTTTAATATGCATGCATGCATGCCCAGGTTGTTTTTCAAGCTGCCACATATTGGGCTGAAATTACACAGTTGGTCGTGTTGGATCAATCCTCCTTAACCACCATGGCACCAGCTGGCCACATGATCCCACTTTTTAAAACAAACAACAACAAAAGAGTGTTCTTTGTATGTGTATGAAGTTGTACAAACATGGGAAATGATATGTAAAAATACATGTTAGGTCCTTAATCTACTTTATTGTGGGGAAGTGTTGCAGCATGGAGAGTAATATGTTTAAAGAGAAATAAAATATGCAAGGTATATGTTAACAGAAATTATTTTTCTACCCGTGACAATAATATAAATGTGTAAACACTGAATCCATACAAAGATGAGAAAGCAAAAAAGATAAATGAATCATTTATTTGATTTTGATTTGAGATTGTGATTAAGTTCAACTTGGAGTTTTAAAATTTTACACTTCCTCAATAAAGTAATTGGGGAAAAAATGCCTGGAGTTTGTTTTGTATCAATACCTCTTGAGTTTTCCTTTGGTTGTAATTTTTTCATAAAACTCTTTCTTTAGTACTTCAAATGGAAGTAGTTTGTTCTTTTTCTAAACTATTATAGCAATTATATCATGCATAGTTAATGTAACAATTAAAATAATTAATCAGCTACTGCTTGATGACATAATTTCTTTTTCTTCTTGACCTATATACATTTTTAAAACTTACTGAAATTTAAATATCTGTCACACTTACCCAATTAGATTTTGAATTCTTTTTGGTTAGAGAAACTCTCTAATAAATCTTGTAACTTTTCAAATTAGCCATTACTTTGCTTTGCAAGTCCAGATGCCTCGATAAAAATTGTGGAATTAATTCAAGAGTAAGGCTTATTGGCTAAAGGAGGGCAAATGATTTAATTTGCCACCTTATTCCCTCACAACAAATACTTACATAATCCCTGTTCTGCTAGCACTGGGGTTATTGAATAGGGAAATTACCAAATCACTGGCATTAAATTGAAACACGATAATTAATAGCAGATAGCAATTATATAAACAGTGATGAACAAATATGAGAAAGTAAGAGAGTGAAAAGGAGGCTAAAAAGGATTTCTATTCATGTCTCACTACTGGTAAGAAAAGATCATTTTGATGGGTGTCATTTGAACAGAGACCTGACTACCACGAAGAAAGAAAGCATATGCATAACTAAGAGGTTATTCCGGATAGAGTAGGTAATGCTGGCTATGTTCCAAGAAGAAAGGAAGCCTTTGCAGTTGGAATATGAAGAGACTTCAACAATTCATGGAAAAACAGGATTAAATACAATCTGATTTTAGTGGGAAAAAAAAGAAT
>NW_006203535.1:206916-243700 GCF_000334495.1 Tupaia belangeri chinensis | reverse complement strand
TTTCACCCAGCACCAATCTCAGATACAGTCGCGCACATGCTTGGCTTCACAGGGAGTCCCAAATGCAAACTCAGGACCTTTCCAATGCTAAACCAACAATGCAGAAAATTTCATCACTGTTATACAACTGTATGGTCCTAGTTGTTTCAAATAAAAACAAACAAAAAAACCAAACAAACAAAAACGTTTTAAGTACTTCATACCCTGTAAGTAGTATGTATATCTTTCAAGTCTCCTTTTGAAAAATTTTATTTCATCTTTTGCAACTCTTCATAACAAATAGGTTTAATTAATACAAGTTTTATCCTCCACCTTACTATAAGAGACAGTTTTGCTATCATAAAGGAGTAGTCACAAGTTTTCAGTCTTTAACATCAGTTTACTTGTCATTTTAATTGCTCAAACCCTAAGCCAATGGCAAACATTGCAAGTTTTGTTAAATAAACATCCTGTTGCTAGTATTGGATTTGTGTTGTTGTAAGCAGGCTAAATGTTGTAACAAATGGCTCTATCTTATTTTCTCAATAAAAGAAGCATTTTCTTTTTTCTCCCTCACATCACGGCCTAATGTTGTTGGGCTGTGTTGTCAATAGGAAAAATAAAACTCTTCATAAACAGCTAAGTCACTACTAGTTGGGCGCGTGTCAGAACACTGGGCATGTGTCAGAGTATACTCTACATCTGCTGACAGATGAGGTAAGATGGTGTGTGGCCTCAGGGATAGGCCTTACTGTATGCTTCATGTGTGATTTGCTATTCAAAATATGTTCAACCATCCAACATGATTTAGTTAGAAATACAGGACCTCTGGCCCTATCCTGACCAAATACATCAGAGGTTGCATTTTAACAAGATGCCCACATGAGTCGTATGTAAATCAGACTTGGAGAAACACTAGTCCATATCCCTTCTTTCTACACCCTGTTACTCAGAACACATCTAAGTGGTCCATGCTAGGTAAAGGTTAAGTTTTGGCATGTAGTCTCCACTTGTGCCCAGGTGGAAAGGGTTGTGAACTCACCGCATGTTCTCCATGACATTATCTGAAAAGAAGTACGGGGTATGCAACTGTACAGAAATCTGGTTTTCAGAAGATATATAATGACTAGACAAAAATTGTGAGATCATTGAAATTAAAATGGCTTCCAAAGTAGTCTCAATGAAACTACTCAGAAAGTAGAAAAGTGATCATAAATAAGTACCAGAAATATACTTGAAGCATTTAAATGTGACATCTTCATTGCTTTCAAATTTGCCAGAGTATGCATGTGCTAAAGAGAGATAGGGGTAGGAGGGAGTGAGAAAGCATCTTCCATGGGGTATAGTTACATAAATATCTCTTTCTTCCCTCCCTCCCTCCTTTTAAGATTTTGGTCACACATGCACATACACCTAGTGTGTTTTCAAGCCACTAAGTCTGACACTTTAACCGCATAGTAGGCCATGTGGGATGTAGCCACAAAAAGCACCATGCCACCAGCTGGTCTAATATTTTATTTAGAAAATAAAATATAACATTAGTTTCTAATATTTATGCTAAACATAAAATATTTTATCAATTCTAATACATAAATGTATCATTGTTGTATTGTTGTTTTCACATACCTCCCTAAAATTTATGGTACATTTCTTTTTTATTTCCAGAGGGTGTGTGAACTAATTTGAGGGAAGGGGAGAGAGAAAGCAAGAGAAGGTTGGGGGGGGGGGAGAAAGCACCTGCTAATGGGATATATGGGATATGATCATACCTTAATTCTTTCTCATTCATTTTTCCATGATGTTGGGATTTTGGACAGGTGCACATATGCGCATGCACACACACACACACACACACACACACACACACACCTCTGATGTGTTTTTCAAACCATGAGAGCTGACTGGAACCATGGTTGGCCACGTGGGATTCACCTCTCTAAACCACTAGGCTACAGGGCTGGCCCAGTACATCTATTATCAATTGCATCCTGGATTCGATGAAGTAGCACATATGTACCTCATTATGCAATGGTTTTGTTTGTTGGTTTATTTATTTCATAAGTGAGAGACAGAAATGGGAAAGAGAATGAAAAAGAGATACCGGGGAAGGCTGAGTGCTCTGGGATTCACCAAAACTGCAAGAAGGGAGTGTGGATGTTGGATGCAGCAGAGGGACCAATCAGAATAGTCCCAGTTTAAATAATGGATTAATGAGACTGCTCCACGCCTTGACCAATCAGAGCTACACAAATTTTAATCCTTCTTTTGTATACATAGACCTGGTTGAAAACTTTGGTAGGAAGTAATTTTGTACAAAAATCAATCCCAAAGACATTTGGGGAGATTGCCTTTTGAGCAAACTGAGCTGTCTCCCAGACAGTATCACTTGTGATAAAGTCTTCCTGACAAACCTCGTGAATCAGAATTTGACTTTTTTGGCAACTAGAGATTGTACCTAGTTCAGACTTCCTTGGGTTTGGAAACAATAATAATGCTTAGGCGCCACATTTCAACCCAGGTAACACTAATTTTTAAGCTCTCTAATGTGCAGCCAGAATTGAGACCAACCTAAAAGTAATCGAAAGGACTTTTCTGTTGTTTTTGTTATAACCTGGAAGATTAAAAAAAAAAAAAACAGAATTACATATAATATATAAGCTGAGAGGTAAAATGGAAATATTCTGTTTTTTAGAAAAGAAAAATCTCAAATTCTAATAATCAAAATTCTATTACACAGATAAACATATGCTGTTTTCTCTTATTGTACATATTTTAATTATCTTGTATTTCTGTTACTTTTTCTAACAATGCTGGCAGTAATCCCCTTCATCTTATGTGTCCACTTCAGGAATAACAAATTAAAAATACTGGTTGGAGTGTGTTGAAAAGGAGTGAAATTATTTCAGACACAGAATTATCTAAATTATTATTCAAGTCTGTCTATGTTAAAAGAGGAAGATGTGAATTTAGTATTTGCTGAAACTTCCATTCTTAGTACTCACTGGATGACTGTACTTATCCCTACTTAATTACGAATGTAATGATTAGTGAATGCAACTTTCTGCTTGGGAACCTCTGCATTGACATGTAAGAAAGGAGAGAAAAATGGGGATGGTACCATATCCTAGTTCCTAGGGTACCTGGATCCTACATGACCTACCATCATTCAAATTCTGGTTCTGGCAACATGGAAAACATATTAGGCATATGTGCATCTGTGCTCCAAATCCTGAAAGGATAAAGAACTGGAGACAGGATTGCAGTGTGCCCATACCCCACTGGGGGATGCTTTCTCCTTCTCTCTTTTCCATCTGGTAAGTGCATATATTCTCTGGAAATTAAGTAAATAAATAAAAAGTAATAAAAAAAAATAAAAGAGAAAACAAAACACTTTCAAAACCATAAAAAGGTAGAAAAACAAAGTAAAAATATAGTTACTAGTACGATACTAGTAAGAAATATGGTAGATATTAACCCAATAATATCAATGACTTTAAATGTCAATGGTTTAATTAAATATGGAGATAGAGTGCACTAAGACAGGAAACTTTAACTACACACCCGTTGAATACTTTAAATATAAAGACACATATACACTGAAAATAAGGGAATAGAGAAAAATATATCTTCTAATCAAAAGTGAAATAGCTATATAGAGCAGACTTTAGAGCAAGGAAACTTATTAGACATAAAGAGAAATATTTCATAATGATAAAGATGTCAATGCTATAAGAAAGACATAGCAATCCTTAATGTACATGTGTTCAACAATACAGTGTCAAAACTTATGAGGGAAAAACTGGTAAAATTACAAGAGAAATGGCTGAATTCATTATGGCTGAATTCACTATTATAGTTGGAGACTTTAACACCCTTCTATCAGCAATGAACAGATCCAGCAGGTAGAAATTCAGCAAGGACATGGTTGAATAATAACATCATCATTCACTTGAATATAATTGATATCTATCAACTGATTCATTCAATAATAGTATATTATACAAATTTTTTTTTTTTTACTGATTTTTGCTATAGGGCACATTAACTGGCCAGAGAGAGATAGAGAGACAGAAAGTGAGAAATCACACCCTCAGGGAGATGGTCACACCACAATCCCCTCTTCTCCATCTCCTATTGGGATTTTGGGCACACATGCACATGCGACTGATGTGAGCTTTAAGCTCTGAGTCTTGAATTCAAACCATGGTAGACTATGTGGGAGTCCAGTGACATAATGATTCTATTATCTGCTGTTCCCAATTACACATTCTTTTTAAGTTTCACATACGATCTTCATCAAAATAGATTACATTCTAGATCATGAAACAGACTAACAAATTTAAAAGAATGAAAATTATATGAAATATGTTCTTAAATCACAGTGGAATTAAATCAGAAATTAATAATGGTCGGGGGGTAGTCAAAAGCAACATGAGGCACAGTGATAAGGGTGTTTGACTCACACATGGCAGACAACGGCTCAAGTTCCAGGCCCAGTGGTCTGCAATTCACACCAAGAGAGTGTGCATACATGCCCAAAATCCTGAGAGGAGAATGGAGGAGAAAGGATTACGGTGTGGCCATCCCCCATGGGGAGTGATTTTGCACTTTCTGTCTTGTTCTGGAACCCACGTACACTATGGCAAAAACCTGAGGGACCAGCAGATGGCATTGTGGTTATGTCACTGGACTCCAACATAGTTGACTGTGTTGTGGGTCCTGGACAAGGTGACTTGATATCACACTGGGCACATGTGCATGCATTACCAAGATCCCAGGAGAAGAGTAGAGGAGAAGGGATAGCCGTGTGGCCATCCCTCTTCATTTTTGCCATGTACCCCATGGCAAAAATCTCTTAAAAAAATAATTATTAACAGGGGCCAGCCCATGGCCTGGAGGTTAAGGCAGGTGGCTCCAACATGGCCAACGGTGATGTCTGAGTACTGAATCTGGCAGTCTTAGAAAGAGTTCAGGCACGTGGTGTGTGTGACCAAAATCTTAAAAGAAAGGAGAAGGGATGGTGGTGTGTGAGCATTTCCCATGAGGACTGCTCTCTCACCTTATCTCTCTCTTTCTTTCTCTTTTTCTGAAGAGTACATGCTTCCTCTGGCAAATTTTTTAAAAATTAAAAATAAATTAATAACTGAAAGTCTCACAAATACTTAAATATTAAACAATATACTTAAAAAACATGAGCCAAAGAAGAAATCTCAAGAAAAAAATTAAAAATATTTTGAACTAAATAAAAATTAAAAATATAATTTATTAAAATTTGCAGGATACAATGTAAGTGTATGCTATTGAAAGAAGAGTGATCTAAAATTTAAAAATCTGACCTTATGTATTAGGAAACCTGAGAATGAAGGGATAGCTCCATAGCCTAGTGATTACGGGAGCCACATCCTACATGGCTGATCACAGTTCAAATTCCAACCCTGGTGCCTTGAAAAACATGCCAGGCACACTGCCTGTTTATCCAACAATACATTCAGATGGAGAAAAGGAGGAGAAGGGATTGTGGCATGTCCAACCCTATTGTGGGGTGCTTTCTCGTTTTCTCTCTCTCTGGAGAATGCATGCAATTGACAGAAAAAGAAAAGTAAATTTAATAGAAATTTATTATTTAAAAGAAATAATAAAAATTAGACTATAAATCAGTGAAATTGAAACAGGGAAGTCAATACAGAAATCAACTAACTAAAATCTTTGAGGAAATAAAGAAAAATCAATTAGCTTGAAGCCACACTAATCAAGAAAAATAAAAGAGAGGACACGCATCACTGATGCACATCAGAAATAAGGAGGGGATACTGCTACAGATATCATGGACATTAGAAAATATGACACACAACTACATGCCCACAAAGTCGATAATTTCGATCAGATGGACCAATTTCTCGAAAGGTACATACAATCTGACAAAATTCACACAAAAAGAATGCTTATATAGGCCTGTATCTGCTAAATAAATTGAATCAATAATCGACATCCTTTCAGAAAATCATAGCCTCAAGACCAGATGTGTTCGCTGGTGAATTTTGCCAAAAATTTAAAGAAATTTTACTAATTCTCTACAATCGTGTCCAGAAGATAGAAGCAGTGGTAATTCAGCCTAACTCATTCTATGAGAACAGTGTTACTATTAGACCAAGAGCAGATAAGCAAAGTATAAGAAAACTTTGCACCAATATTTTTAATGAATGTAGATACTGAAATCCTCAAAAAAGCTAGCAAATTGGATCCAACTATGTATAAATGTCATTAGAGACAAGCTCCCAGTGATGCTGGTGCCACCAATACATGGATCATAGTTCTATGAGCAAGTCACTTAATCAAGTTCTTCTAAGCATGATCTAAGAATAGCTTACCTTAGAATTTTCTGTTCTGGTCATTCAAAGTTAGATTTCAGAGTCTGGGACCTACTAGCTCTTTAAGAATCTGCCTTTTTAACAAGTACTCAATTGATTCTCATGTACATAAATATTCAACAATCAGAGCATATTAAAATAACTTGGATTTACATAGCTTTATTGTTTCTAAAACTCCTATGACTTCAGTTTTTATTTCACTTTTTTTCTTTTTTCTTTTAAGTTGTATATTAAATTGCCACTTTACAATAACTTTGTAAAAAAATCAGCTATCATAGAATCACTTAAATTTTAAGGCTTACAAAATCAGATAGAGTATGGGTTTAAACTACATTTATATGTTATTTGATTTATGGTGCTATTTAATTTTTCTGTCATTTCATGAATTTTAAATGTACAAATAGGGAATATCATTGCTGTTGCTGTAGGCAGAATTTTGATTTGCAAGGCTGGTATCTAAACCCCAATGAGAACTACTGTATGTCTTTATTGTTGAATGTATCTTATTTTAGGAAATTATTTGAAGAATAAAAAGCATTTTTAAAAAAATAATAATATACCACTTATTAGGAACTATGCCTCCAGGTAAACTCTACCTTTCAAATCATAGCCGAAAAGCCTGTCAATCATAGAGGATCTCAGATATGGGAATAGCTATCCTAAGCCCCTTGCACACACACACATACACTCACACATATACACATACACACACACACCTGTATACACACACACACACACACACACACCTGTATTTGTTTTATCTCCAGGTTCTAATTTCTGAATTCATTCAAATCCATATTTCCTTGTAGTTTCTTCTAGGAGTTGCATATATGTTTAGGGTGGCAAAACTCTAAAACCTCAGGGACCATTAGAGGCAAAGATAAGAGCAAAATGAAAGTAGAAACACTCAAAGGAAAGTAAACATTTTAAGGTGATAAGAATTTCTTAGAAATAAATCTAGTTTGCCATGTTTCAGAATAAAGAACGGTTATATTTGAATCAAACATAATTATTTATTTAAATTATTTGAAAAAATTATTTTAATGGCATATTGCCTAAGTTATGTGACAATATTTGAAATTGTCATTCTAATAAAACTTCATTTCATTCTGATGACACTGAATAAAATATATGTCTGAATGCTATTTGAAAACAACTCTAGGAACCAGCAGACAACATGATGGTTACATTGCTGGACTCCCACATAGTCAATTGTGGTTCGAGTCCTAGACCCAGCAACTTAAAATTCATGCTGGACATGTGTACGTGTGTGGCCAAGATCCTGAGAGGAAAAGGAATTGCAATGTGGCCATCCACTTTGGAGGGTGATTTCTTGCTTTCTGTCTCTCTGCTTTTCTCTGTATCTCTAGCAAGTGCATGTGCCCTATAGCAAATCTCTCTCTCAAAAGAAAAAAAAAAAAAGAAAAAGAAAATTGAAAATAATTCCAGTGTATGAGCATCCTTAAATATGCTCACTATTTCCCTAATTCATAAACATTTTTTAAAAAAATGATTCCTGGTCAACAGCAGACTTCATTTCACATATTCCTTTGGCTCTTTTTAAATTCTGGAGCTAGAAAATGAAAGGCAAGAGAAGCTCAATGTTTTGCAGTCATAGAAACTGCATTTTGCTAAACAGAGGGGACCAAGTCTAACTTGAAACATCACACACCTGAAGCGGGATCTAGTTAATCAAGCGTGACAGGTAGGAAAAGAACAAAATCACAACACTCAGCAGAGTAAGGCAGACCATTTAAAATGGTAATACACTCAATTGTCATCTTACTTCGCTCCTGACATCCCCTGGCATTTGCTCATGTCAGTCATTTGGTATAGTTTGTCAGCTGAATATCAAAACAATCATGACAAGCAAATAAATATGAAAGTCTGAGAAAATATACTCCGACAGGAGCTGCGGCTGGGCATGAATGACAAGCTCCCACTGATACTGATGACTGAATTCTACTTTGTGACCAGAAGACTAAGAATACTTCCTCTCGACTCTCTGTGGTTAGACATTTTGTGATTTTCTCATATTAAACACACATACATACACACATACCATCAAACCAGTTAGGAAACAGTTCACATTTTATTGGTTAACTAACCAAAGCTGATTTCTAAGGACATTTTATGGACAGACATGTCTGGCTTGATGTTCAGAACAGGGTCAAAAACATGAGCCAGCATGATGCCGCTAGTGAGTGGCAAACTTCACTTTTCATTTTTTGTTCAAATAAGTTTCATCAACATTAGGAAAAGCATAATTCCATTTTATAAAAAGCAAACTTTATTCATAAAACTTACGGTACTGGTTTTATTCATATTCTGTCAAGTTGAAGCCATTTTAAAATTGATAAAAATCACAAGAGTAGGCATTAACTTTCCAATTGTCATGTGTTATTTTTGGGGAAAGAATTCACCAACTCAAATAAATGATACTTCGGCATGTGGCATATAAGAATCTCTGCTGTCTTTTAACACTTGGTAGTGAAAAGCTAATCTATCAAACTTGCAAAAGTAAGTCCTTGAAATGTTGATCTGCCCCCATGCAGGTAGTGCCAGCCAAACACATAAGTTAATGTAGCTTTTTCTTTGTGGGTCAGTGAGAGTAAACACTCAATCACAAGATGGAAATAAACAATCTTTTCTTTTCCCAGTGTTGGGGAATTAAATTTGCCATTTCAAGTGTGCCATGTAGGATCATTCCTCCTGTGCTTTATCAGAACTCCACAGGGTTTTGTGTAGAGCCACCGAGAATCAGATTCTCCCACCTTGTCTTCTCTGATTCTCAGCTTACTAGGCTTAAGCTCAATTTAAACAGAAAATCATTCAAAATATCACACAGCAGTAAAAAACTGCATGTTTCTAAGAAGCTCTAAATTCTCTTAGAAATTTGGAAAAGTATACCGTAACAGCTATATCCATGCAAGACCGATTTGCTACTAGCTGTGACAAAAAGCTGTTAAAATTCCAGCTTATTTTATTACATATTCCTTCCTAAATTATTCTTGGGAGCAGGGAGTAGGGAGAAGTAATATTGTTTTTTCTCTCATGAATAAAATATACAGAAATCTCCTAGAATGTCTATAAACACTAAGTCCAAAGAAAGGGTTGAATGATTAGGTATATGAGAGAATTTCAAAAAGTTCATGTAGGACTGACCCGTAGTACAGTGGTTAAGTATTATATATAGTGGTTGACCCTGGTTTGAATTCAGCCCTCCCTGTATGGTCAACAGTGGGCATGGGTGCATACATGCCCCAAATTCTCATGGGGCAGAGAAAAAAAGGAAAAAGAATTGCAGTGTGACTGTGCCCCACTGGAAGATGCTTTCTCTCTCCCCTCTCTTTTTCACATGCACTTGCACTTCCTCTGACAATGAACTTTAAAAAAATTCATGAAAAACTGAAATTAAAGTATGAGTTTATTTTTGTGCATTCCAGCTTATTTTATTACATATTCCTTCCTAAATTATTCTTGGGAGCAGGGAGTAGGGAGAAGTAATATTGTTTTTTCTCTCATGAATAAAATATACAGAAATCTCCTAGAATGTCTATAAACACTAAGTCCAAAGAAAGGGTTGAATGATTAGGTATATGAGAGAATTTCAAAAAGTTCATGTAGGACTGACCCGTAGTACAGTGGTTAAGTATTATATATAGTGGTTGACCCTGGTTTGAATTCAGCCCTCCCTGTATGGTCAACAGTGGGCATGGGTGCATACATGCCCCAAATTCTCATGGGGCAGAGAAAAAAAGGAAAAAGAATTGCAGTGTGACTGTGCCCCACTGGAAGATGCTTTCTCTCTCCCCTCTCTTTTTCACATGCACTTGCACTTCCTCTGACAATGAACTTTAAAAAAATTCATGAAAAACTGAAATTAAAGTATGAGTTTATTTTGGTGCAAAAAAAAAAAAAACCCAAAATTTAAACCCATGCATATTTTCTTCAAAATCTGTATTTTCTATGAAATTTCTGAAGACCCTCTTAATACATAGAATATTTTTATAGAATGGAGTTTAATTCAAGGTTTCATATTTTTAAAGATTACAGTTTTTATGATTCCTCTGAATATAGATCTTTCTGTGACTAGTATTTCACTTTTAGTTAATTTATATTCTCTTCAGTGAAAGAAATAGTATTTGAAAAAAGTAATTGCCTAAGTGAAAAGGATTTATGCTCAATATGAGGAAAATCTAAGTAAATGTTGCAGATAAAGTAGATTTTTAAGTACTTAGTGTCTCTGAAAATCATTTCCCATACTGTAGCTAATACATGTCCTATTATATTTATTTGTGTTTTGAGATTTTAAGCCCAACTATTTATGTTGGGCTTAAAATACTTTATAATTGTTAAAGTATATTACTTCTTAATATACCTATATTATAATTGCATGAAAAACAATGACAAAAGAAAGACTTCTGGTGGTAATGAAACAAATTTATTTAGATTTTAAGTGTAGATAAATACCTCAAGATTTGGCTATTAAAGTAATATAGTTCCGTAAGTTATTTGTATTATAATTTTATGATGAAATACTAAATAAAAAGAATATTTACATAGGTCATTAAAAAAGCATCTTGTATATTTAAAAAAATTTAAACAAAGTCTTGTTTTGAAGACATGTGGCTTTGTAAATGAAAAGTCAGCTCAACTAGTGGTATTTGAAGATCTATCTACCAGGACAGGAATGTAGATCAATGGAACAAAATAGATACCCAAGAAATTAACCCCCAAACATACAGTCAACTGATTTTTCACAAAGACCATCAGAAAATCCAGTGTGTGTGAGGAGATCTCTTTAGCAAATAGTGTTAGAAAAACAGGGTATCCACATGCAGAAAGATGAAACTGGATCCTTATCTCTCACCAATAACAAAAATCAACTCAAAATGGATTGAAGATCTAGAACTAAGACTTCAAACTATAAAACTACTAGTGGATAACACTGGGAAAGCTCTTGGAGACATTGGAGTAGGCAGACTTTTTAAATAGGACAACAAAAGCAAAGGCAATAATCCCAAAAATAGACAAATGGGACACATCAGGTTAAAAAGCTTCTGCACAGCAAAAGAAACAATGGAGTGAATCAGCAGCCCTTGGAATGGATATTCATGCTGGGAAAATTCATTTTGCATGTTGTGATGATACACAGTAATCAAACGATTAGAGAATAAAAAGAAGATATGCCTATCAGGAATGGCAGTTTTTAATCTGAGAATAAAAAGAAAATTTCATGAATCCATACCACAGCTTTCTAAATGACTAGGTAGTCAATACAGTTTGAGTCAAAGGAAGGATTGACAAAAGAGACATGACTAAAACAAGTATTTTAGATGTTATTATAAATTGCATTTATTGGGTCATCAGGAGAGTCAGGATGCATTTTTGCAGAGAAAAATATAGAAAAGTATGTCATGACTTTCCCAATGACCTAATAAAATGAAAAAGAAGCATCAAATGTCTTTGAAAGGGGATTTTCTTCTTCTTCTTCTTTTTTTTTTTTTTCTGAGGTTTTTGCTATAGGGCATGTGCACTTGCCAGAAAGACAGAGACAGAGACAGACAGAAAGTTAGAGATCATCCCCCAGGGCAGATGGCCATGCCAGAATCCCTTCTCCTCCATTATCCTCTCAAGATCTTGGGCACACGCACACACGCACCCAGAGTGAGTTTAAGGCACCAGGTCCAGGACTTGAACTGCGGTCCACTACATGGGATCCAGCTAGGTAGCCATTACACCATCTGCTGTTCCATCTAAGGGGATTTTGAAAAAGAGACAATTATGAGCCAGAAGAAAACAGATTTTGAATAGAAGTAGCTACTATTAAAACCCCAAGGAGGGAACGAGTTTGGCATATGAAAGATGTAGCAAATGGGCCAATATGACTGGAACCTAGTAGGTGGAACGTGAATTTTAAGAGATGAGTGGCATGTTATGGCAGGGATAGGAACATATAGGGCCCTGTAAAGAGGTAGTAAGTCTCAATTTTAATTTTAGAGCAATGAGAAGCCATTGGGTTATTTGAAATAGGGAATGACATATCTAATTTACAATTTGGTAGTTAAAACTCGCCACTGCAGAGAAAAAGTACCATTGAGAGACAGGAGGAAAGCAGAAAGACAAGAAGATGCTTGAGTCCAGGTGAAAGAGATGACGGGAAATTTGATGAGGATTTTATCAGTGATAATGGTGAAAACCTATAGATTCCAAAACACATTTTAGAAGTAATGCAAGAAAAGCTGCTGATGGATAGCTACGGGATTTGAAAGAAAGGAAGAGTTCCAAGATGAATCCCGTATTAATAACCTAAGCAACTGCGTAGTTAATGGTACTATAAATTGAAGTAAAGAAAACTGAAGAACAATAATTAGAAGGTAGTAAAGAACTCATAAATTCTGATTTTGCAAAGTTTTAGATGCTGCCAAGGTAGAGCTGTTAAATGCACAGTTGAATGTAAAGCTAGAACTCAGAGAAGAGGTCAGGACTGAACATAAAGATTGAGGATTCAGTAGTCCATAGATTGAGACAGAATAGGATCATCAAAGAAAATAAATGGAATTGGGGAACTTCAAGAATAAAAGTTTATGCAAGTAATAGACAGGCAGCAAAGAGACTAAGAAGAAGCATCTACTCAGGGAACGGGGAGAGTGAAATGTCTCAGAAGCATAAAAAATAAAGAGGTTGAAAAGGAAATGTGGCTTACCTTTGCACATGCCATAGGAGAGTGAAGAAGAAAAGAGAACACTGACCATGGAATTTTGCAAAGTTGATGATGTTATTGACCTTGATAACAATTATTTTATAGGAATAGGGAGGGGTAAGTCTGATTGAAATGAATTATGAAGTTAATTGGAGTTGATTTAAAAAAGAGGCTAGAAGTGAAAATTTTTGTTTTGTTTTGAGTTGTTCATTTGGAAATTTGCTATAAGGAGAAAAAGAATGTTGAGTGATAAAGGAAAGAAGGACAGTATCTTCAAATGAGTAATATTAAGGTAGAGAATTAGTAATATTGCTCAAGGAGTTGAAATTTGATAATGTAGCATAACTAAAAAGAGAAAGAGAAGGAGGAGAAAATGGAGGAAAGAAGAAAAGTTTCAGGAGAAATGTCTTTGTTCAGTTGAGAAGGTATGAGATCTCAAGAATTGGGACAAGTATTGTCTGGGATAGGAATAAAAGTTTTTGTTTTACTGAAATAGGAAGCAAATTATGTGTTAAGCATATATTACTGGTATTACTATTTAATAGGCACAGAATTTTAAATTGTGAGATTATGAGAGTTCTGGACATGGGTGGTGGTGATGACTTAAGAATGTGAATGTAAAATACAGCTAAACTATACACTAAGATGGCTAAGATGGCAAATTTTATGTTTATATATATTTTACCACAATTAATGTATATATTTTTAATTGTAAGTTTATCCATAGCAAATCATGAAAGTTCTAGTTTCATTTTATTTCCTCTGTAAATTAAAAAGGAATAAATGTTATAAGTAATGGGAGGCTTGACTATGAGTTCTTCTGCTGTATTAATCTATATTATAACTATAATATCTCATTTGTTTGCAAAAAAAATAAATTAGGGGAAAATCAGCAATGAAACAGTTACTTCTTGTTCTATACTTTGGCCTATTAAGAACATTTGCACACTATTTCAACAACTTCAAATCAAATTAAACAAGCATTAACACGTTTTACACTGTTGCTTGATGACCATCAATCTCACACTCTAACAATTATTTGGTGCTACAACTCTGTATTAGAAAACCTCTCCTGCTAATTCAAAAAATCAAGAGCCTGAAACTTTTATTAGTTCCTGGCTTAGGAAGATCTAGTTTCATCATCAACTACCATGTGTTAACTATGCCCTGGATAGTAATCTTGAAGCCATAGGGATTTACAGTCAGCAAAAGTCATGGTCCATGTACTCAAAGCTGCTAAAATTGAAAAAGAGAGGATTTTTGTCCTAAACCATTTAAGATTTAAACTTCTTAAATTGCACACTGATAACTTGAAATGAGATTGTTTTGTACCTAAGTGAATCAATTCTCTTAAAATGTAGGTGGTAGCCTTTCCAACAGCAATTACTAGGTCATTTTTACTTCCAGGACTCAGACGTCTAAGTGCCCAGTGATCCAAATGTGTTTCCCACATACCAGGTATTGTTCACCAGTGTGCAATTTGTACTTTTATAAATGTGCACACCAGTAGGGATCAGGATAACTGATTGTATTGGCTGTCACTGTATTTCCTTGGGCCATAAAATACGTCAAGGGACCCAGTGGTGAATGTCATTTGTAGAATAGCACCTCATCTTCTACAGGAAGATAGCCAGGTCTTATTGTTGGATGCACTAGGTCTAATCACTCCCTGATGCTGGTTATAATTATCCTTTTTTAGGTCAGTATGAACATTCAAAAATACACTATAAAAAATAATGTATTTTCTCAAAAAAAATTAGATGATATTCAATGATTAGCACCCAATTATTGAAAATAACTGATAAATGAAGATTTCAAATATTTAGTAATAAATATCTGTACTATATGTAGCACAGTGTTTTTCGTGAACTTCACTTATACTATTTGAATGTTGCTATTTTCTGGAATTTGAACTGGTAACTGATTACAACTTGTATTTGCCCATAGGCACTCTTTCTAAACGAGCTTACTGTCCTTTTGGACTCACTTCCTCACTTACAAGTAAGGGAATGAGAGGGACCTAAACAGTGACAAGTGAGGCTTCTCATGATACATTCCACCTCCAGCAGCCCTCCAGGGTTGCTACCCAGGATCTCTGCTGACTTAGAAAGATGGGTCAGTCCCTCGCCATAGTAAACTCATAAACTGCTTTCTGAAGCAATGCTAATTCTGATTGTCTCTGGTTCTGATGACTCCTATCAATCTCAGCTTCATGTTTTCTCATCAGAGGGCAGCCTAGACTGGCTCCCTGTGCAGAGTATTGGAACATCCCAGTCTAGGCCAAGTCTTGCATCAACCTTATAACTAGGAAGGGGATTAAGGCAATTTTCTCCACTAGAAACACCCTTAATGAAATTTCTTTTTTTTTGGGGGGGGGAGGTTTTTGCTATAGGGTGCGTGCGCTCACCAGAGAGAGACATAGAGACAGAAAGCGAGAAATCACCCCCCAGGGGGGATGGTCACGCCGCAATCCCTTCTCCTCCATTCTCCTCTCGGGATCTTGGGCACGCACGCACACGCGCCTGGCTTGAGTTTTAAGCCACCGGATCCGGGACGTGAACCACGGTCGACTACGTGGGAGTCCAGCTACATAGCCATTACGCTAACTGCTGGTTCCCATGAAATTACTCTTGTAAGTTCAGTGTAGTTCAACAAACATAAAATACAAAAAGGACGGGAACCAGCAGTATCTAGGAACTTTGACTGTACACATCTGCTTTAATTTTTGAAAATTTTTTTAAATGGAAAGTATTGAAGAGAAGATTTGGGGTCAGCAGTTGGCACAGTGGTTAAGGTGCTAGACTCCCACATAACCGACAGTAGT
Source organism: Tupaia belangeri chinensis (assembly GCF_000334495.1). NCBI lineage: Eukaryota > Metazoa > Chordata > Mammalia > Scandentia > Tupaiidae > Tupaia > Tupaia belangeri. The sequence goes on along the minus strand of NW_006203535.1, from coordinate 227,823 downwards.
TTTGAGTCTTGGACCTGGCAGCTTGCTTTCTCAACTTCCCTCTCTCTTTCTGTGTCTCTTTCTGGACAAATTTAAAAAAATAATAATTACAATGAATAAAATTTAAATAATTTAAGAAAGAGGCAGATTTTACTAATATTTTAGTTGATAAATCATAATTATATAAATTTATGGAATACAATGGGATGTTTTGGTATATGTACACAATATGAACTAATTAAATAAAGCTAATTAACATATCTATCATCTTATCATTTTTTGTTGTGAGACTTTTGAAATTTACTTTGAAACAAGGCAAATAATATAGCTGTACAATTGAATAAGAAAATGCATAATTGACCACTTTACATTTCGATCTGATAATTATATGGTCCATTAGTTACTCAAAGTACATACTATGCTTCAGGCATTATTATATACTTTAAATAGCTTCCTAACTCATTTAATCTACACTTTTTTCTGGGGGAAACTGAGGCTTAGAATTATTAAGAAATTATCACAATTCCAGCTAATACATGAGTAAGGATTTCAAATTCAGATCAAATGCTAACTTGTTACTTATAAAGTATATTTCAGTTTTGCCTTTTTATATGGCTGTGAGGTTCTGCATTTTTGGAAGCAGTATACAGTGTAATTACAATTTACCATTAGTGGTGCCCACACATCCCCAAGTATATTAACTTTTGTCTTCATTTTCCAAAATCTCACCTGATATTTAGAAGATAAAGATTAATGACATCCAGGACATTAGAGTAAGGGGAAACAGAGACTCAAATGGCAGAGAGTGATGCTAGATTGGTCCTAATGGCTATGGGATGAAATATGGCTGAAAAAATTGTGCTTGAAAAGGCTTCATTCTTTGGTCTACAAGATTATAATTACTGTAAGAGATCTTTCTGGAATACCACTTAGTCTCACTGAGCAGAAATCTATGGTCAAGTAAGTGTACATACACACATACACTAGAACCTGTGCACTAGGGTATTATAATTATTGCAGCTTGGCTCAGATACCCAACTCTTCATTAATTTAATATACCTCAGGATCTTAGTCACGTAACAGGGCCATACAAAGACATATATACACACACGAAGATCCTAGACAGAGGCTGAGCATGTGACACATTGGTGCTGAGAGAAAGCAGGAGAGGAAATGAAGAAATAAGTGAGAGTATAGGATGACTAAAATTATGATCATAATTACCTTAATGAATAAAGAGATAGACAGGAAAAAAAAGAAAGGTAGAAATGGAGAGAAGTGACCAAAAGACACTTAAATACAAATACATGGACATATATATACAAATAGATGGGAAAAATAGAGAGAGACTTAATGAATAAAGAGATAGACAGGAAAAAAAAGAAAGGTAGAAATGGAGAGAAGTGACCAAAAGACACTTAAATACAAATACATGGACATATATATATACAAAGAGATGGGAAAAACAGAGAGAGATATAAAGACAAGAAGAGTGAGCAAAAGAGATAGGAATGAGGTAAAGGTAGGTAACAGGACAGAAAAAAGTAAGAGAGGGGCCAGCAGGTGGCATGATGGTTATAGTGCTAGACTCCCACATGGCCAACTGTGGTTCAAGTCCTGGACCTGGTGACTTGCTTTCTCATTTTCCCTTTCTCTCTCCCTTTCTCTCTCCCTGTCTCTCTGCTGAGCAGGCCTGCTCTGTAGGAAATTAAATAATACTAGTAATAATAATAATAATAATAATAAATTAAATTAAATATTTTTTTAAAAAGAATAAGAGAGACAAAGTGAAGTTGGTATGCTGATTACTATTCAGATTACACATTATATGTGACCTTACTTGGTTTTGAAAGTCAAAATATTCTTGCATTGCTGAAAAATAAGCAATAAATTAATGTCATAGCTAATTTTTTGAATTTGCCCTATGAATCTGAAGGATACTAGATCTCATATATTCCTTTCTATTTTATTTAATAAGTAAAACTCTCCAACTCATCTTCATTATGATCACAAATAGCAAGGCTTTTTTAAAAAAATTGGAATAATTATTAAATGTTTGGGAACAATCAAGTAAAGCATACAGATACACAAAGAGGAACACAAGTTGTACCTCATGTTTTAACTATCAATAAAGCTAAAGAAGAAGATAAAAATGAAATAATGTGGGATCGATGGTGAGGCAGTGGTAATGCAAAACTCTACATGGTTGACCCACATGGGAAAATTCTGAATTCATGTCCAGAGATTTACTTGAAGAGGAGAGCAGGGAGACCAGCAATTAGCGTAATAGCTATGTCGCTGGACTCCCATGAACTTCCATGTAGTTGACCGTGGTTTGAGTCCCGGACTCAGTGGCTTAAACTCACACTGGGCGTGTGTGTGTGCGTGCTCAAGATCCCAAGAGGAGAATGGAAGAGAAGGGATCGCAGCATGGCCATTCCCCCTGGGGGGTGATTTCTCGCTTTTTGTCTCTCTGTCTCTCTTTGTCTCTCTGGCGAGCGCATGCACCCTGTAACAAAAAAAAAAAAAAAACCCTCTCCAAAAAAAAAAAAATCATATGAGATAACCTTTTTATGTGATCATATTATATATTATTATCTAATTATTAAGCATTATTATTTTGGAAAATTGTTTCTTTAATAATGTTATTGTAGAATATTGGGGTGAAGTTTGAAAAAAGACATGTTAACATGACTTTCTGTTCTTGGATTTTATAGCATGTACTACCCTTGACTCCTCAGCACATATTAAGTATTTTGTCACATGCTATCAATTAATAACAAGCTATGGTTAATCTAGAAGATAGATATGGTTGGGCATGTTATTTCAGTTCTAGAAATCAGGAGAATACCCTAAGAACTCTATTTTTTCTTTCCTAAATATGAAATCCATTGAATATGTCACTTATCATTTGTCTGATGAATCCTAGACTTTAAAGACAACTTGCTGTTGATAATGTAGAGCAAAAAATCCAAACATACTTCAGTTTAGAGGGTGTCTCTTTTTTCTAGTGGGTTTACTGAATATTTGTCTTATTAAATATAACATATTATGCTATATTGCATGACCATTGCCAATCTCTAAAATAAAGAAAAATATATTTTTATACTATATTCTTAGCTATGAAGTCACCAAAAATTATTACATATAACCACATCCAAATATCAGTATATTATTTTTGGCCTGATAATGAGTGAACTTTCACAACTAAGTGCAAACTAAATAGATTTGTTACATGACAAATCCATTAAAAAAGGAAAGCTAGTCAACTTATATCTGCTTTCAATGAAAGCATATTGGTGTAGTCTTTATACATGAACTTTTGAAAGACTTTATTTCAGCGGTATGCGGAAAACACTGTGGAACCAGTATCTTAATATGTGACAAAAGCTGGATATTCTGAATAGCTTCTTTGCCTAAGTCAAAGTTTATATCACACTCAAGAAGTTACTGGGGAAAAAAAGGAAGTTATTCGAGGACATGAACTAGAATATTATTCATAATATGAGTATGATAATTACTATTTCATAGTTGTAGTATGATAACTACTATTTCATAGTCCTAGTAAGAAAGAAACAGTTTAGATCCAAAAAATAGCTTGCAGATTTTAGTGTCTACATGCTTCTGTTCTTTTAAACCTTTCCTCAGCTTGTAAAAATATAAGCCTTAAAAGAAGCCAGGTTTTCTGATTTCCTTTCTCTTCATGCACTCTGTCAAAGGTGATATTTCTTAGTCCAAGGGACCAAAACAAGAAATAACTGAATTAGTACTTATAAATTGGGGCAAAATTTTATTCGATGATTATACTCTAAAATCATGGCATAATGTCCAACTCACAATTATTCCTGAGTAACATTAACACTGAAAAGCCCCCAAATACCAGTGTTAACCAGGATTCAGAGTTATTGAAACTGCAACACTTTGGGAGTGCAAACTGCTAGTCACTTTTAAAATCTATTCAGATTACCTACTAGTGGCACTTCTGTTTAGGTATTATCCCACCAAAATCTGGGAGTGTGTTCCACAAAAACATGTGCCCAAGAGTGTTCATAGCAGCTTTGTTCATAAAAGCTCCAAAGTAGATAATATTCAAATGCCCACCAACTGTACAATGTATGAAATAAATCACAAAATCTCCATAGAGCATACTACTACTACTAGCTATAAAAGAAGAATGGACTTCTACTACATAAAATATGAATCAATTTCACAAAAATGTTGAACAAAAGAAGCCAGACACTAAATAAATACTGTATGTTCTACTTCCAGCCAAGTTGTGAAAAGCGACACAAAATGTGGCTCCCAATATAACAAGGAGAAAAATCTGAGTATGGTACAAAATAATAAATTTGACTGAACCCATCACAGAGCCAGGCGGGCAGGTCTGCCCAAGTAGCATGAATTCTAAAGCAAGACAAGTATCTTTGGTTTTTTGTTTGTTTGTTTTTATTATTTGCCAGAAAGTACATATGCTCAGAAGAGAGACAGAGAGGGAGAGAAAGAAAACACCCCCTAACAGAGCATGCTCACACCAGAGTCCTTCTTCATTCTCCTTCCTGTTAGGATTTTGCACATGCACGCACACATGCTCAACATGTTTTCCCAGCCACTGGATCTGGGATTCTAATTGTAGAGCCCAATATATGGGATTAACTTCCTTAAATACCAGGCCATGTGGAGGGACCTTAAGAAAGGTATCTTTAAGGGAAGATGATAAATGTATTAATAGATTGACTCATCTATGGTGGAGCACAGAAGAGAAGACATCAGTTGCCCCACAAATGGATTAAAAAAGAAAAGTGATGGGAACCATCAGTTAGCGTAATGGCTATGTCGCTGGACTCCCACATAGTCGACCGTGGTTCGTGTCCCGGACCCGGTGGCTTAAAACTCACGCCGGGCGCGTGTGCGTGCATGCCCAAGATCCCGAGAGGAGATTGGAGGAGAAGGGATTGCGGCGTGACCATCCCCCCTGGGAGGTGATTTCTCGCTTTCTGTCTCTATGTCTCTCTCTGTCTGTCTGGCGAGCGCACGTGCCCTACAGTGAAAATCTCTCCAAAAAAAAAAAATAAATAAGAAAAGTGAGCTACAATTGAAAAATATTCTAAAGGCCACATGTGAGCTGGTGTGACAATACAGAACCCTGGGAGTATGAAGAGAAATAAAACTTCCCTAAGAACTCTAATGATCTTTAAAAAAAAAAAAAAAAAAAAAAAAGCCCTCCTCTCCTGAGAGGAGGAATTAAAAGTGTACAATACAAAGATAGGGGTATTTGCTTTCACTTCCCCTAGGAGTATTTTACTCTTCACATACCATTAGAATTAGATCATTAGCCATTTGTCTAATTTAGTGCTCTGATTCAAAAGAATAATAAAGCTTCTCATTTCCTAGAAAGAGAAAATGGTTACAGTCTGGACTAATTCCAGAGTTTAAGCCTAGAGATGCCAGGCAGGTTGGAGTGCTCTCTCCCTAGGTATTTCCATTTCAACTACTATAAGCTCAGATTTTAGAGACCTCTCCAGATTGTAAAAGCCAGAGATACCAAGTGTTTTGTCCATGGCAAAACGTACATTGAAAAAATAAGAATAAGAATCCAGGATCCTTTCCATTTTAACTTAAAGGGACAAAAAACTTAAACATATTTTTAAATTTTTCTCCTTTTGAAAAAGGAAGTAGACTGCTATCTTTTATTAAATATAACAGGTCGTCAGGAAAGTCATGATGTATTTTACAGGCAAAAAATGCATCATGACTTTCCAAACAACCCAATGAATGGAGACAGCCTGTTACTCTCCAACCATTGCCTATGGAGTGTTTGACTCATCAGGCAGAAGATAGGAATCTCATTGTTCCAAGGGTAACGTTTAGGGAGAGAGGGACTGGAATATTTATTAATTATTATAAGATAATTAACAAGAAATTTGCCTTGAATCTAAAACACATTAGGATCACATTCAAGATAATATTAATAAAGATGAAAAAAAAAATCCCAGGCTATGCCCAAACACAAGGAGTTGTCATATTCATCTATGGGCTCTTTTCTATGAATTTCAGTAAGGAGCTCAGGAGAAAATATGTGGCAGTACAGAAGACTAGAGAGTACTTTGGTGAATGGTGCTGCTGTACAGGACATGAAGGGAAACTGTTGGTGAAATGCAGAAAACCTCAACTAACTTTTATACTCATATCTCATACAGAATTTTAAAAACCTTAAAACTCTGGGAAACTGACAGCAAATTTTCTTACCCTCACAGCCCAGGGAAATAAATGTAGATGAAAAACGAAATAAAGTAAGAAATCACTCTAACCCAGTATTTTGTACTAACACTATTAAAAATCTGCTCTTCCTATGGGGCGGCACTCTTTCTTGTACCAGGTCCACTATAGACAAAGAAAAGCATTTGACTGTCACAGGGAGCAGAACAGAGATAATAAATAAATTCTATTCCTAAGCCATGGCTAATACTATGGCTTCATTAGAACAATAAGGCAACCATAGGCAATACCTACCACCTACCTAGTAATCATCAAGTAATAAGCAATGAAGGCATATTATTTTCAGAGAGGCAATGGCATAATGAGACATGTTCATCTTAAACACATGTAGAAAATGTAAAAGCTGACTTAGAACACCAAGAAAAACATTCCAGCATTCCAGTCTTCTTTATAAACTCAAGGCATTGGTAAGCAATTACTAGCAGAATTTAAAACATAACAATAAATAAATACCATTCCACACAGTGTTCACACTATTGACCACAGTGACATTCACTTTTGGATGTTAACATGATTTTTTTCAGTTTCTATTATAGAAAACATAAAATTCAGGATTTAATAAAAGATTAAACACACATACATAGAAATAAATAAGGCTTGAAAATGTCAAGAGCAAAAATAATAAACATAACAAGACATAGAGATGACCCAGCTACTGAAAACATTAGATGAGGTATTTAAAATAATTATTAACATGTTAGAGTGGATTATATGCTTGGGCAAATTAAAAATTTTAAAAGAACAATGAAAATTATAAGAAAATATCAAATAAAAATATTAAGATTCAGTTAAGTATCAGAAATAAATATTTCTATGGGCTCATAAATAGATTTGAGGCACCTAACAAATGTTAACATAAATTGCAAAAACTGGCAAAACACAGTGGTACAGGGATATCACAACACTTCACAATGCTGAGGCCACATGATAAGGTCCTGAGTTCATATCAAGTGGTCTCCTTGTATGAGGGAAGTGTGTGAGATCCTATGATTCTGGCTGCTGCAGGCTAGAGGTGAATAGTGGTGTGAAGAACCTATCAGGGGTATCCTCCCTTCTCTCTCCCTTCTGTTTTTTTTTTTTTTTTTTTTTCTCTCATGGAAGAAATACATACAATAAATAAAACTTAAGACAGAAGAAATTATCCAAAATGAAAAGTAAGAAAACAAAACAGAAATGATTTATTAGGACATTATAAAAAAATGTCAAGACAAACTGGAGCTGTGGAACAATGTCAAACAATCTAGCACACACATAACTGAAGATCCAAAAGGAAAAGAGAAAAGTTAGTAAAAGAAATACTTGAAGAGATTATGACCAAAAAATAGTAAAAAAAAAAAAAACAAACAAACAAAAAAACATCAAATTTGGGAATCTTGGATTATTCCAAAAGGGATGAATGCAACAACAAATATAGACCTCTACACCACATATCATAGACAAACTGTTGAAAATCAAATATAAACAGACAATTATGAAGGCTGCCACACTAAAAAGATACATCACATATTTAAAACAAAATAAAAACTGCAGAAAATTTCTCACTGAAATTAAGCAAGCTAAAAAAACAATGGGATACCATTTAAGTAACACTTTTTAAGAAGCTTAAAGAAAAACAAAAGGATATCAACAAGAATTCTATACCCAGTGGAAAAAAAAAGAATGTCAGAGGAACCCACGCAGATCAATGGCATAGGACAGAACATAGATACAGAGAATGAAAAAATCAGTTTATTGTTAATAATTTTTAACAGGAAGTTAAATGAATAAAGGATAATTTTTCAGGAAATTGGTGGTACAAAATTGGCATTTCTATGCAAAATCAGTAGAAATCAACCTATAATGTGCACCATGTTAAAGATTAAGTCAAAATAGATCAATTTAAAAATATAAATGAATTAAATTAAAAACATACTTTTTTCAACCAGAAAATATTGAAACATTAGGACAGACCCACAGCTTACAGCATACTTTCTGTCTAAAAGCTGAACACTTCCTCACTAAAAACTGGAATAAGACAAGGCTGCCCACTTTCTTCACTCTTTTTTGGCATAGTGCTAGAAGTGTTAGTCAATGCAATCAGTAAAGAGAGCAAAATAAAAAGCATTCCAATAGGAAAAGAAAAAGCTAAGCTATCCTTATTTTCAGGTGATATGATTATATCATAAAAAATCCAAAGGAATCCACAAAAAGACTCCTAGAAGTGAAAAATAAATTCAGAAAAGTGGCAGGATGCAAAATCAATATAAAAGGTCTATAGCAGAATTGAGAAAGAATTGAAGAAAGCACACCATTTAGAATAGCTACAAAATTAATAAGATACTTAAGAATAAACCTAACCAAAGAGCTGAAAGTCCTCTACAAAGAAAACTATGAAAACTGAAAAATAGAAATAGAGTATAATAAAATAAAATAAATAAATAAATGGAAAGACATTCCATGTTCCTGTATTGGAAGAATTAATATAATCAAAATGTCAGTTCTACCCAAATTAATTTACATATTTAATGTGATTCCAATCAAATTGCCAGTGACATTCTTCACAGAAGTGGAAAAAAAATAATAAAATCTGTCTGTAATCATAAAGACCCCATTTCATCAAGGCAAAACTGTGTCAAAATAATAAAGAGGAAGGCATCTCACTACCCGACTTCAAAATATGCAAAGTAGTGATAATCAAAACAGCATGGTACTATAACAAAAAGAAGACACATAGACCAATGGAACAGAATAGAGAATCCAGAAACAAGCCCTAAATCTTATAGCTAACTGATCTTTGACAAATGGTACAAGACAACGCAGTGGAAAAAAGAGTCTTTTCAGCAAATGGTAATGGAAGAACTGAATATCCACCTGCAGAAATTTGAAACTGGACTCCATATCTCACCGTTATAAAAATCAACTCTAATTGGGCCAAAATTTAAATATAAAGCCTCACTCTATAAACCTACTAGTTGAAAACTTGGAGGAAACTTGAAGACATAGGACTAGGTAAAGATTTCCTAAATCAAATCCCTACAGCACAAGAAATAATCCCAAAAATAGACAAGAGGGGATACATAAAACTTAAAATCTTTATGTCCAAGGAAACAACAATTAGAATGAAAAGACAACACTTAGAATGGGAGAAAATATTTGATTATTCTTCAGAGAAGGGATTTAACAAGAATATAAAGGGAATTCAAGCAACTCAGTCATTAAAAAAATTAAAAATTAAAAAAGAATAAGTAATTAGAACATAGGGAAATTAACTGAATAGACAAGTCTCCAAGGAAGACTTATAAAGGACCAAAAGGCAAATGAAAAATGTTCAGTTTCTTGTCATAAGGGAAATGCAAATTAAAACCACAATGAGATACAATACAACCATAGTTAGAATGGTTAGGATCAACAACGGGTAAGACTGGTGGAAAGGGAACCCTCTTACACTGCTGATGGAAATGTAAATTAGCACAATCTCTGTGGAAAACAATATGGAGGTTCTTCAAAACCCTACAATTGGAACTATAATATAACCCAGTAATCCCACTCTTCAGTATTTACCTAAAAGGCAGGAAAATACATAAGTTGGAAACAGACTGGCACATCCATGTTTATTGTGGCATTGTCCACAACTGCTAAGACATGGAATCAACCTAAGTGTCTAAAACCTGATCAACTGGATTGAAAAACCATGGAAAACCAAAGATTTCTTAGTGTGTGAAAAAAAAAATGTAAAATTCAGAAATGATACATTGGACTTGATCAAATTTTAAACATATTCATTCTTGAAAGATACTTCAAAAATGAAAATAAAATGTAAATCTGAAAAAGAAAGTGCATCTAATAAATACAAAAACTTTCACTGTTTGGGCTAAATGTCTGTGTTCCCCCAAAATTCATATGTAGAGTCATTAATCTCTAATGCGATGATGTTAAATGGTGGATCCATTGGAAGGTAATTAGGTCATGAGCATGGAGCCTTCATAAATAAAACCCGTGTCCTGATAAGAAACAGTAGAGCATTCTCTATCTCTCTTTTCCCCTCTCTTCTATGATGCGGATAGGCAATGAAAACATGACCATCTATAAAGCAAAAAACCAACCCTCAATATTAAGAACATAGAGATATAGAAATTACAGACATAAAATGTCTCTTGACATCATTAGACTTTAGGAAAAATAAAATTAAATCGCACATTATTTTATAGTCTGCTGAGGCTGTACAGTAACTTTTAACAAATTAATTTATTTTTAATTTGCCAGAGGGTACATGTGCTTATCATAGATATAGATATATATATAGAGAGAGAAGGAAAATGGTAAAGTAACCTCCAGAGAGTCTGAACACACTACAATCCCTTCTCTTTCATCTCTTTTCCCTTTCTGAATTTATCTATTCAAAACATACTTAACAAAATGCTTACTTTGTTCCAAATACTGTCCTAGGCTGTGAGGATACAAAAGACAAATACCTCATCCTCATGGAGGTCGCATTCTAGTGAGAGACAGTCAAAAGAGTCATTTGAGCAGAGATGAACAATGTAAAAAACTAATGATTATCGCACTGATGTTTTTCAAAAAAATAATTTATTTCTTCCATGAGTGAGAGAGACAGAGACAGAGAGAAATCCAAACAAGGTTTTTATGCTGCAATCCAACCACAGCCTTTAACTATTCCCAGGTCTGGGCACATTCATGTCTGAAGTAAGCAAGGAGCTCTCCGGATGTGAACTGCAAACTTTCTCTTGTGGGATTGCATTTTAGTGCTGTGTTACCATCTGCACACTCTATGCTTTTTTAAAAATAAAAGTTGCTTGTATATATTCAACTAAATATTACAAATTTAACATGTTTAACAATAAAGTCTTTATTTTATCCTATAAACCTGTTTCACCCCAGTACCTCCAAGCCCACCAACTCCTTTTATTGATTTATGTCATCATCATGCTGCTTTTAATATGGATGTGCTATTAATCTGACAACTATCTGTATTAGGTAAAAAATACCACCATAGATACAAAATAGAATGAGATAAGTAGTAGATGACTCTAAGAAAATTTAAACATAAAATACCAGCAGCACTGGTAATTATTTAAGAAGGCCATTAATTCTCTCTAATACTCTTTGTACAACATCATTTCATACTTGCTGAAGAGAAAATAATGAAGTATGAGGCATGTTAGGGGTAACTTTAGAATTGTAATTGCTTGTAAGCCTTTAGAATTTACATGACCATTGCTCTCTAAAAATACCAAATGCTCAAAATCTAGCTGTGGAAATTTAAATGGCATTGTGAAATGAACAACCTTTTTTAAAGCCTCTCAGATTCATTCTAGAGCTAAAATTCTCATTTTACTGAATGGCAACTTTGCAATAAATAACCAACCTAATAAAATGACTACTACATTGATTAAATGTGTTATTCAACACAAAAGTGTATTTGTTGTTTAAAACCTTTACTCGATTAGAAATTAAAGCATCAGAGAAAAAGGAGGCTTCTCATGTTAAGAATTGTGGTTTAATTATTTTGACCTTTATCTTTTAAAAATAACAGATTGTGCATATGTGATATGTTTAGTTTAGACTTAATGTCTGTTTACCTTAGAAGTGGAATAAAATTTTAGGCTATTTCTCTAAGGCTATTCTTTTATAAAGTGCATATCAGCCAAATGCAGGAGTATTAGCTCTGTGGCCTATATTCTAGAATTCCAATAAATAATTGCATTCCCATTTATTTATTTGAGAGTTAAGCTTGCTAAAGACACACACAAACACGCTTGGCCCTTGAGTCATATGTAGAAGTGTATATATAATTATACTTAAGGACATTTTGGTGTCTTACAATCTGTTATCATCAAAACACATTAAATGTTAGGGTAATTGTGGCTACATATTCTGTTGGGCTGCATTAATCAAGCATTCTAAAAATGGCCCAAGTCTTAAGGAACAGTCATCCTCTGTGAAATCAGAATGAAACCAAGGATACCAAAACCTAGTCTCCTGAGGGCAGTATGAGTCAAGCCCAACTGATGTTTTGTGTAGTTTTTCCTGTACAATCTTTAATAATGCATTACTTTCTGACATGACTCTGTTCCATTGAGACTGTCAATAAATATAATTACTTGAAAAAATCATTTTGCTTACACAGTGACTGTAAGTTCCCAACAAGCTTCCACATATAGAAAACATCCTACTAGATTGACCAGATTGAAACTAAGTGAGACATTTTGGTGTCTTACAATCTGTTATCATCAAAACACATTAAATGTTAGGGTAATTGTGGCTACATATTCTGTTGGGCTGCATTAATCAAGCATTCTAAAAATGGCCCAAGTCTTAAGGAACAGTCATCCTCTGTGAAATCAGAATGAAACCAAGGATACCAAAACCTAGTCTCCTGAGGGCAGTATGAGTCAAGCCCAACTGATGTTTTGTGTAGTTTTTCCTGTACAATCTTTAATAATGCATTACTTTCTGACATGACTCTGTTCCATTGAGACTGTCAATAAATATAATTACTTGAAAAAAATCATTTTGCTTACACAGTGACTGTAAGTTCCCAACAAGCTTCCACATATAGAAAACATCCTACTAGATTGACCAGATTGAAACTAAGTGAGTCAGCATATTCTATGTAGAGAGAAATATCCATGATACGAGTCAATGTTAAATTTGCTACTCTCCTATTTGGAGAATTATTTTTGAACTCATACCTAAGTAGTCTCCTTTTATCTTTCATTCACGTTCAAATTATACAGGGCCATTCTAGATCTTTTTTTTTTCTTCTTTTTTCTTTTTTTGGAGAGGTTTTCGTTATAGGGCACACATGCTCGCCAGACAGACAGAAAGAGACAGAGAGACGGAAAGCGAGAAATCACCCCCCCAGGGGGGATGGCCACACCACAATCCCTTCTCCTCCATTCTCCTCTCAGGATCTTGGGCATGCACGCACATGCGTCTGGCATGAGTTTAAGCCATTGGGTCCGGAACTCGAACCTCAGTTGACTACATGGGAGTCCAGCAACATAGCCATTATGCTAACTGCTGGTCGCCTAAATCATAAGCAGTTGTTCTCATCACAGAAATGATCATAGCTCTATCAAAAACAAAGCAGGTCACCTGGAAGACTGAAGAAAGAAAGGGATGATCATAAAGATTATCAAGAAAATGGATTTCTGGCAGTTTACAACTTCCTCAAGTCACTGACAGAAAAAGATTGCTTCAACTATTATTTGGGTACTTATATTCCAGAGAAGCATTAAAAAATATGAAGTTAGAAATAAACAGTTAGTGGGCCGAGCAGGTGGCGTGGTGGTTAAAGGCACAGACCCCCACATGGCCCAGTCCCAGACCTGGTGGCTTACTTTCTCACTTTCCCTTTTTCTCTCTTTCTTTCTCTCTCTGAACATCCTGGAAAGTAATAATAATAACAATAATAATAAAGTTAAGTAAAAATAATTTTAAAAGATAAACAGTATTGGATCTTATTGATCAAAGCAAAGATTCAAGAAAATGTATTTAATAAAGAGGAGGAATTAAGAAATGGAACAATCTTCCAAAACTAATGAATAGTTTATATGAAATAAGAAAATTATAAGTATTAGGAGGACATTCAGGTCCCTTAAACAGTTTGATGACAAGACAGAGGATATATTTTCAATTGTTAAAAATTAAAAATAGAGAACATGGGCCCGCAGGTTGGTTAAGGAGCAGGATCCTACATGGTCAGCTCCATGGTTCAAGTTCCAGACATATGCATGTGTGCTCAAAATCCCAAGAAAGAATGGAGAAGGGATTGTGGCATGGCCATCCTCCAGGGAAGTAATTAATCACTTTTTCTCTCTTCCCCTCCTTCTCACACCCTCTCTCCAGTGAGTGCATGAGTGCACACACCCTATGACGAAAATCTAAAAAAAAAGGTGGGGAAGTAGGTAGCATGGTGGTTAAGATGCTGGAGTTGGATTCCCACATAGCCAACTGAGGTTTGAGTTCCGGACATGGTGGCTTGCTTTCTCACTTTCTCATTTTCTCTCTCTCTCTTTTCCTCTTTCTGTATCTCTCTCTGGTAAGCATTTATGCCCTGTAGCAAATTAAACAATAATATTAATAATGAATACAATTAAATAAACAATTCTTAAATTAAAAAAGAACACACTGAAATCTTGCCAAGATTGGGTTGAAGTGTAAAGTTCACAGTATTTCCACAATATCTGATCTTGGGACACAGCGGTCACATTTCAAGGTCTGAACACAACTCTTTAATTAAGATGGGTGTATGCGCTGGTCCACTACCTAGTGGTTAAAAGAAGGGAACAGATCTTACACAGCTGACCATGCGTATGCAGGTGTGCCTAAAGTCCCAACAGGATGGAGAGGCAGAGGAGAAAGGACTGCAATGTGACCATACCTCATTGGGGTGGGAAGTTGCTTTCACCCTCTCTACTCTCTCTGTCTCTTTGTCTCTCTGGTGAGTGCACATGCCCTCTAGTAATAAAAAAAAAAAGGTGCGAGTTAATCTTTGGGAGACTTAGAATTAGAAAGGAAAAACATGACAAAAGTTAATATGATATTAACATATATCAGTGCTTAAATTGCTAGACCATAAAAAGTCCACATGTATTGACAAGGTAGGCAAGAAAATACATTACAGAAGAGTTAGAATAACTTTGCAAAGTATGTTGGTTTAAGTTGCTTCATTTTTCATACTTTTATCAGTATTTTCAGATTCTAAGAATCATACACATCTTTTGCAGAAATAAAATTATAATAGCATCATCTCTGAGTAGATACACTTGGGAAGTCTTACACTAAATACATTGATTCAGTGGTTTTAAAGGGATGAATTATTTTGAGTGCAGGAAAATATGTACTTCTTAGTGGTGATATATTAGCGTATTTTATTTCAATGCGGTTTATATTTTATTTACTGAGTTAATATGCTCTCAAAAGCCACCATTAAATTAAAGTGGTCCAATATAATTTTATTAAATGATATAGTAGAAGCATTATCTACTTCTAAGTATGTGGTAGCAATTTATTTCTCAACCTTACACTCTATGCTTAATGGAGTTAAATGACCACTCGAGATTCTAGACTATGTTATAGAAGTCAAATTTTACTAAGTGACATCAGTCTCATGTAGTTCCCTTACATATGATCACTGCTTCCTGTGAAATTGACAGGCACTCACTGAGCTAAGCCATACTTAAATTTCCATTCATACCTCATTTTCTCTATTTCATTCTGCTCATGAACACCCTGTTGGTGCTTGACACAGATAAGTCTTTCTTTTTTTTTGTCAGTTTATCCAAAGTCTAGATCTTCATGACCAATTTGGGGAAATTTGTATGGTGGTTAACAGTCCTATCACAAACGTCTCGTAACTGGAACTCAAAATCTGAATTTGAAGAACACCTGTGTGTGTTTGAAAGCGGCAACTAGCTCTATCAGATATTAAAATGCACTATAAAATTCTGTAATTTAAACATCACTGTATTTACTTTTAAACAGAGCAATAGAGCAATTGAAGAGTATAAAATAAACTCCAAATAATTAAAATATGATATATAACATAGACTGCATCTCAAATGTATGGTCAAAGAAGTATTTTAAAATATATAGTACATCAAAAACATAAAATGTATCCAATTCCTCACACTATATCCAAGACCAAGTTTTCAGTGAACAGGAGAGGAGACCTAAACATTAAAAATGGAACTAAGTACAAATATGTTGGATTGTGTTTTCTATTTAATTAGGAATTCTCCAGAATACTCTCACCTAGAGTTGATAGAAATTGTACAAAGCAGAAGATGTGAGTGTAGTTAAAAGAAAAACCAAGGCAAGATCCAGCAGGATAAATGAATAAATATAATTATTCTTACAAACTTATAGTGGTCACATATGGTTATATACATATAAGAAAGAGATCAATTGGTAATAGATTTTCCTCATTCTTCTCTGCTCCATATGCCAATCCTGCTGGACAAAGCAGTGCCATCCTCAGATATCAGATTGTAGACTCCCATAAGCGGGTGGTACAAGGAGAAATCTCTAAGAGCTCTCCCTTTATGGTCTCATTTTTGCGACTGGACATGTATGACTTGCTGTATTATTTATTAGCTTGCAAATCCCAACTTACTATTTCCTGTTCTTGGTATAGAGTCCTAGAAATATTTATCCAGTAAAATTTCATAATTGCTATATCCAGTGACCACCGGACTCCCTTTGTTTCAGTCCAGTAAGAATGCCTATCAGGTGGGCCTAGGCCTGCCTCCACATGTTGGGTAAGTTAGAGACAGATGATTTGCCCTTTGGCCTCCATGCTGAGTATTCTCATGTGAATCTAAGCTGCAACTCTGATGCTAGATTCTGGGGTCCTATGGTGGGTTATTTTGCTTATGGGAAAACTATCAATATATGTAGCCAGTAACTGAACTTTAGTAGACTGTAAAAATGACTATGAATTCTTCCCTTCTAGGCAGAGGTAATGATGATCTAAGTTGACCATATGACTAGCTTTGGACAATGGTATGTTTTAAATAGGACATAGCAGAGGCTTGTAGGGTGCATGCATATTGAGACTTGCACATCTGATACTTTTGGAAAGTCTTTGACCACCATTATGTGAAAAGGTCCAGGCTACTCTGAATGATGTGGCCCATTACACCATAAACCCAGTTGCTGGTAAGATAGTCTCAGGTCTAATGAATGAGTTCTTGAAAATTCAGAGTCTAGCTGGCTTTTATTATTTGAAACTCGATAGTAAAAATAACGTTTTCTGTACATACTACAATTTATTTACTATTTTTCTTGGTTTAAAATAAACAATATAAATTCCAGACATATTTATTGAGCGATAAATAATTCTATAATTTCATTATGAGATTTCATGAATTATTTAAAATTAAAGCAACCCTCCACATTTGGATAGTTTGCTTTCACTTCTATCCTTATGGCAGCTTGTTAGCCATCTTTACTCATGATTAAAAAAGAATGAAAGGTATTTGAAGATGAACTGTTTTAAAAAAGGTTTAATTCATTCAGAAGTTTATTTCTACTAGATGGTTTTGCTATTATTCCCCAAATCAAACTATTCAAAGAACTATCTCACTAGGAACTTGAAATTCTAAAATATTTGAATTGATCTATGATTAAGGAGAAAAATAAGAGCCATATACCATATAATTTATACTCTTTCATGGAATTTTATTAACTAGGTCACTATTTTTAACCCACGAAAAAAAAAAAAAAAACCCTCATGTTAAGTATATACAATAGGGGGGCCGGTGGTATGGTGGTTAAGGGCACAGGACTTCAACCAGTTGACCGTGGTTCAAGTCCTGGATTTGGTGGCTTGCTTTCTCACTTTCCCTGTATCTGTCCCTCTCTGGTCAAATTTAAATAAATAAATAGTTAATAAAATAATTCTACAAAAAAATAAAAAAACATGATAGAGACCAGCAGATTGCATATTGGTTATATTGCTGGATTCCTACATGGCAGATCATGGTATGAATCCTGATCCTGGTGGCTTTAAAATCATGCTGGATGTGTGTGCAAGTGTGCCCAAGATCCTGGGAGGAGAATGAAGGAAAAGGGATTGGATTGTGGCCATCCCCTCTAGGGGGTGATTTCTCACTTTCCCTCTCACTGTCTCTGTCTTTGTCTCCAGAAAGCACACATACCTTAAGACAAAAACCTCTAATAAAATAAATTAATATACATGATAATATTGCTTTCATTTAAACACTACTTCTATGAAAGAGCAAGAGAATTTTGTAAGAAATAAGACAGTACTTAAATTTATAAGTATGTATTACTCTATTGTTCTTTAGTAAAATAAGGAACCTCAAAGTCTGATAATTCTTAAAATGTATGTCTTCTAGTTGTAGGTTTTATTATTTAAAATATTAACTTTATAGCATCAGATTTTAGTAATATGTCATTTAAAATGTGATATAATTTATATTCCACTATAAAATAATTAATATTTGTAAATACTATTTTACCCTAATTCAGATGATATATTTTACATCCCTATATAAATTAATTTTTTAAAGGTTTTACTTTAAGAT
This sequence comes from Tupaia belangeri chinensis, assembly GCF_000334495.1. Taxonomy (NCBI): domain Eukaryota; kingdom Metazoa; phylum Chordata; class Mammalia; order Scandentia; family Tupaiidae; genus Tupaia; species Tupaia belangeri. The sequence continues at coordinate 209,512 of NW_006203535.1, read as the reverse complement.
ACCTTTTAGGATATATCTTGAAAATATACTATCTAATTAATATGACTTCATAAAAATAATTCAAAATGTAAAACCAATATTATGCTCTCTGATTCTATGGGTAAGAAAATTTGACAGTCGGTTGGCTTGTCTCTTTCAACAGAGTCTGGGATCTTGGCTAAAAGGTGATGAGAGCTGTCATGATCTTGAGACTATGGGTTGATGGTAGCTGTTGGCTGCAAGCTTATCTGGGTCTATTTGCCAGAACCTGAGATAAAGCTAACAATGAAAGGTTAAATTGCATGTGTTCATTTTGTAAATTATAAATAATTCTGAACCCTGAACATTTTAATGTAAAAATTTGAGAAATGGGAGATATGATGTTAATATATATACATATATATGTGTGTGTGTGTGTGTATATATATATATACACACGTATATATACATATATATATTTTTTGGTTAGAGCACACATGCACTCACTGGAGAGAACGCATCCCCATGGAGGATGGTCATGCTCCAATCCTTTCTCCTCCACTCTCCTTTTAGGATTTTGGGTATGCACACACATGTGCCTGGCGTGTTTATCAAGTCACTAGGTCGGGGACTCAAACCGTGCAGTCAGCCATGTAGGATTCACTCACCTTAATCACTGTAACTCTGGCTGGCACAAAATGAACGTTTTTACAATTATTATACAAATGTGAATTAGAAAAGCCATTTTTCTGGCACATGTTCCGAAAATTAATTATGGTATTTTGGGAAAGAAAAGCTGCATGTAAATAGGGGATAATCACAGATTGTTTATTTTCATATAGGAAATAACTCTGAAAATTATCTTGGAAGAGATGTAGAAGACTATTTATCCTGAATTCTTTACTTGTGTTCTAAAAGCCCATCTAGTTATTTCTAATTGCATGTATTGCATTCAGAAATTATATCCCTCTCCCTTCCCCCAAGAATAAGCCATTTAAAAGATATAAGTATCTTTGACTACATCTATATATTCTTTAGTGTGTGTATGTTTATGTCTGCGTACACAGGGGTCAGGGGTATTGAGAAAGAGGGAGGATAAGAGAGAAAGAGGGGTTATGTATATCTCTTTAATAAACTGTAATTTCTGCACTGTGATTCTGAGTCTATAGTTGTTCTACAGATTTCTATAATGGTACCTTTATTTTCTCAACTGGAGATGATGTCCAGCTGCTTATACAAGCTGAGAATTGACCCAGTTAAATTCTGAAGTAAGTAATAATACTTAGCACTGTGATTATTATACCTTGTGATCCATATTCAGTCATTAAACCACAGTTTATATGATAATCTTCATGTTAATGGGAGATATTTTAGTCAACTTAATTTTTCTCTTCCATATTGAGAAAGATAAAAGCACCGAAGCATTTTTCTGACTACTCACAGTGACAGAAATTATAACTAATTTTGACAGAGACTAGACAAGTTTCCCAACTGTGAATCTTTCCTAAGGGCCAGGACTCTTTAGTAGGATTTATTATCTGGCAGAAAAAGCAAGGCCTGGTGTCTAACTTGAGGCATGGTTGTCAGCTTACATATTTGCCAATGTTATGCCCCTTCTGTGAAGTATATTAGTTACCTATAATGCCAGACATAGTTTAGATGTACTAATTGAAGTGACCTACTACTTTTTCTAAAGGATTTTTTTTGAAGTGACTATGAAATAATACAATTGATTTTAATGCAAAATTCATCAAATAAAATGAGTTAGGTTAAAAATAAACTATGTTGTATTTTTACTGGTACTGCCATTGCTAAGGCATTGTTTTTAGTATTAAATTGAGGGTCTAGTCAGTGGTGGGCTGGTGCTAAGTGGCACCCATCTCAACAGTAAATTGTGAGATTGGTACTGTGGCACTGTGGTAATGTTTTTGCTCAAGAGAAGCTGGATCCCACCTAGTGACTGTGGTTCAGATTCTCTGCTCAGCCTGCCTCAAGCATTCAGGCATGTATTTGAGTGCCCAGAATCAAAGTTCTGAAGAACAGGAGGATAAGGATTACAGTGTGACCAGAACCAGAGCGAGGTTCTCCTTGTCTTTCTTGTAAGTGTGCATGCATGTGATCTATCACAAATAAAGAAATGTTAATAGTTTTTAAAATTCACAGATCTGTGAACCAGCAATTAGCGTAATGGTTATGTCACTGGACTCCCACGTAGTTGACAGCGGTTCACGTCCCCGACCCAGTGGCTTAAAACTTACACCGGGCGCGTGTGCGTGCATGCCCAAGATCCTGAGAGGAGAATGGAGGAGAAGGGATTGCAGCGCGACCATCCCCCTGGGAGGTGATTTCTTGCTTTCTGTCTCTATATCTCTCTCTGTCTGTCTGGCAAGCACACGTGCCCTATAGCGCAAAAAAAAAAAAAAACTCTCAAAAAAAAAAATTCACAGATCTGAAGATAATGAAATTGCAGATTTGAAATGGCAACCAAAGAGATAAGCAGGTGGCATAATGGTCTTGCTGCTGGACTCCCACATAGTTGACATGGTTCGAGTCTCGGATCTGGTGGATTAAAACTCATACTGTGGTGTGTGTGTGTATGTGTGTGTGTGTGTGAGCATGCGCGCGCATGCCCAAGATC
>NW_006203535.1:185142-206845 GCF_000334495.1 Tupaia belangeri chinensis | reverse complement strand
TGTCTCTGACTCTGTCTCTCTGGTGAGTGCATGCATTCTATAGCAAAAATCTGTCTCTAAAAAAAAAAAGAGAGAGGGAGAGCAAGAGATGGTAACCAAATATCTCTGTGTGATAAGAAGAAAAAAACCCAATAGTGTACATCACTTTCTAACTCTTTGTTTGCTAATACTCCATAATGGTAGCTTAAAACTCACTTCAGTGAGGGTATTTATGCCATAGAAATAAGAAGTTAATTAATTTATGTTCCTTATCACTGGAGAACTTATTGTTAAATATTTGCCACCATAGCCTACCACTGAGTGCACTCCTTTTTTTTTTTTCTTTTTCATTTTTTAAAGTTCTGTCTATAACATATTTTTTCTCCTCCCTTGTCCCAACTCAGTCCCTGACAATCTCCATTCTACTCTCTGCTTCTATGAGTTTGACTTACTTAAGACTCCACGTATGCAACATTTATCTTTCTGTGCCTGGTTTAAGTCACTTAGAATTAAGTCAGGATGACTCACGCTGTTGCAAATGACAGGATTCCCTACTTATTTAAGGCTGAACTAGTTTATTTCATATCTCTTTGTCCACCAGTTCATCAATGGACACTTAGGTTGGTTCAATAACTTTGTTATTGTGAACGAAGCTGTAATGAACATAGAGTTACAGATTCTTTCTTGATATACTGATTTCATTTCCTTTGGATGTGGACTCAGAGTGGGATTTCTATATCATATGGTAGTACTGTCATTTTAATTTCTGAGGAACTTCCATACTGTTTTCCATATCACTGGTCTCCTTTACCTTCTCGCCAACAGTATACAAAAGTTCCCTTTTCTCCACATCTTTGCCACCATTTTTCTTTTGTCTTTTTAGTAATCATCATTCTACTGGGTATGAGGTGTCATCTCATGGTTTTAATTAGAATTTCTCTGATGATTAGAGACGTTATCCACTATTTCAGAAGACCCAGCTTGACCTGTTGCCATTTATAGTTCTTCCTCTGAGAAATGTCTATTCAGGTTTTAGTCTATCCTTAAAACTGTTTTTTTTTTTTTTTTTTTTTTTTGTCATTGAGCTGTTCAAGGTTTTTATACATTTTTAGCTAGTAATCCCTAATCAGATGTATGGTTTACAAATATTTTCTCCTTTAACATAGTTCTCTTCATTCTGTTGTTTCCTTTATATGCATAAGCTATTTAGTTTAATGCAATCTCATTTATTGGTTTTTGCTTTAGTTACCTGTGCTTTGCAGTTCATAACTAAAATTACATTATCCAGGTTTATATAAGGAAACTTTTACCTCTATGTTTTTTTTCCTAGTAGTTTTTCAGTTTCTGGTATTACATTTACATCTTGATTTTATTTTTAGTTGATTTATGCACATGGTGAGAGATAAGGCCCAATACTCTTTTGCATGTAGACTACAGTTCTAACACCATTGAAGAGACTGTCTTTTTACCATCAAGTGTTCTTGGCACCACTGTCAAAGACCACTTGACGGCAAATGCCTGATTTATTTTTGGGCTTTCTATTCTGTTCATTGATTTATATATCTGCTTTTATGCCAATATAGCCACTCCTCACTTAACCACCTACCAGTTTAATGACTGCTCAGACTTATGACTAGATCTCCAACAGGGAGAATCCCTTTTCTAAGTCTCTGTGAGTCTCTGGAATCTCCTCTATCAGTCTTTGTCTTATCCTTGTAGTCAGGTAGTATTCACCACACAAAGTGTTCACAATCATGTGAGACTATATATTTAATTTATATGTTTGTATTTTAATATGCACACATAGTAGTATTCAGAATAAATAAAAACAATTAAATTAGATTCATATTATTGTACTGTGGTGTGTCTTGTTGCTTTCTGGTACTTATCTAGTGCATGCATTTTATATGGATAGAATTACATTATTCAAGTGTGGTATCATGTGATATCTATTGAAAAATACATATCCTAGGTCCAGAAGATGCCATAGTGGTTAAGGCACTGGACTCCCACATGGCTGACTGTGGTTTGAGTCCTGGACCTGGTGGCCTGAAAAACATGCTGGGCACATGTGCATGTGTGCCCCAAATCCCAGGATAATGAAGAAGGGATTGTGATGTGGCCAACCCTCCCATGGAGGTTGATTTCTCACTTTTCCTCTCACTGCTTCTCTCTGTCTCTCTCTGGCCAGTGCACATACCCTATGACAAAAACCTTTAAAAAAATGAAGAAAGAAAGAAAGAAAAATACATACACCATCATGCATTGATACATAAGACATTCACCTTTAAGCTCCTTACTTATCCAACAACTCCCCTAACGACCTATACACAGGAACGGAATTTGGTCTTTAAGTGATATGTACCTGTACCATGTTGTTTTGGTCAGTTTAGCTTTATAGTGTATTTTGAGATCAGAGAATGATGATGCCTCCAGCTTTGTTCTTTTGTTCTTCTTGCTCAAAATTTTACTATTTGTGTTTTTTTTATGATTTCCTATAACAGTCTATTATATAATCCTCTCAATAGTTTCAGAAAAAAGCAACTGAAGAAATTTAACACACTTTTATACAAAAGTATCAACAGATTTATGTAGAGATAATATAATTTAACATAATAAAGGCCATATATTACAAACTCCAAAGATCATATCTGATGGTGAAAAGATAAAAAAACTTTTCCCTAAGATCAAGGAGACAAGAATATCAACTCTTTCCTGTTCTTTTCAGCATAATACTGAAAGTCCGAGTCAGAGCAATTACACAAGAAAAAGAATAAAAGGGCATTCTGATAGGAAAGGAAGAGGTGAAATGGTCTCTATTTGCTGATCACATATAAGCCTGTAAAGACTAAAAACTACAAGAACTTATTAACAAATTTTATAAAGTTGTAGTATACAAAAATAAATACATAAAAATCAGTAGTGTTTCTACAAATTCATAATGAACTATCTGAAAAGGAAATTAGGAAAGCAATTCCAGGGGCCAGCAGGTGGCACAGTGGTTAAGGCACTGGAATCCTATATAACTAATGCCATTTGAGTTCCAGACCTGGTGACTTGAAAAATGACATCAGGCCCATTGTGTTCATGACCAAAATCCCAAGGGAGAATTGCGGAGATGGGATTGCAGTGCAGCCCTCTCTCCTGGGGAATGTCTTACTTTCCTTATCTCTGTTTCTCTCCAGCCAGTATATGCTCCCTATGGTAAAAAACTTAAAAATAAAAAATAAAAAAAATTAATTTTGATAGCAACAAAAATATTAAATAATTAAGTGACTTAAGTATAAATTTAATCAAGTAAGTAGACAATGTGTCTACTGAAAACTGTAAGATATTGATTAAAGAAATTAAGGAAAATGCAAATAAATGGAAAGATATTCAGGTTATCAATTTTAATTGTTAAAATGCCTTGACTACCCAAGTGAATTACAGATTCAATACAGTATCTATTAAAATTCCAACTTTTTCTTTTCATAGAAATAGAACAAAAAAATACTATAAATTTTTATGGAACCACAAAAGTCTCTGAATAGCCAAAATAACTGTGAACTAAAACAAACAAACAAAAAACAAGACTCAAAACATCACAATATCTGATTTCAAAATACTTTCTAATGATTATAATCAAAACAGTATGGTACTAGCATGAAAGGAGACATATTGATCAATAGAACAGAATACAAAGCCAAATAATAAACTCACTCATTTATGATCACTTGATTTGCAACAAAGGGACCAACCAAACACTAAGCACAGCATATTGTCTACAATAAATGGTATTGCGAATCTATATTATCCATATTAATAAGAATGAAATAGGATCTTTATCGCACATCACATACAAAAATCAACTCAAATTGAATTAAAGATTTAACTACAAGGTCTGAAACTCTAAGTTGCTAAAATAAAACATAACAGGAACATTGTTCTGGACAATAATATTTTTTGGAAATGACCCTGAAAGCATAGACTACATAACAAAAGTTGGTAAATGGAACTGCATCGAACTGAAAACCTTATGCACAGCCAAAGAAGCAATCAACAGTGTGAAGAGAACATTTACATAATAGGGCAAAATATTTTCAAACCATATATAAAAAGCTCAAACACGTCAATAGCAAAAAAAAAAAAATTAAAAAGTGGACAAAGAACCTGAATGGACATATCTAAAGAATCTGAATGAACATATCTTAAAATAAGACATACAAATGGCCAGAGGTATATTGAAAGTGCTCAATATCTCTAATTATCTGGAAAATGCAATTCAAAATCACAACGGGTTATCATTCTATACCTGTTAAAATGGCTATTATCAAAATCATGAAAGATAAAAATGTTGGTGAGGATGTGGAGAAATGCAATCCTTATAAACTATTGTTAGAAATAGAAATTAGTAATTTTCAGAAAATTAAAAGAACTACCAGATGATCCAGCAATTGCACTTTTAGTTATAAATTCAAAGAAAGTTAAATCGATATGTTGAAGGGATATTAAAACTTCCATGTTTATTGCAGCATTATTCACAATAGCTAAGAAATGAACTCAAATCACGTGACCATCAACAATCAAATGTATAAATAATATGTGGTATATAATCACAAAGAATAGTATTCAGCCTTTAAAAAGGAGGGGGGGGGGAATTCTGTCATTTGCTCCCAAGATGAAGCTGAGAGACATTATACTAAGTAAAATAAACCAAGCATAGAAAGACAAATATTGCATAATCCCACTTATATGGAGAATCTAAAAAAGTTGAGCTCAGATTAGAACAATGGTCACCAGTGGCTAAGGGTAGGGTCGGGGAATGAAGGAATGGGGAGCTGCTGATTACAGGATGCACAACTTCAGACAGACAAGTGAATATATTTTGAAACCTGCTGCACAGAAGGGTGACTACAGTTAAGGAAATGTACTGTTTGCTTCAAAATAACAGTGTTGTGAATTTCAAATGTCTTACCATGAAAAATGATGTGAGGTAAAGAATATGTCAATTAGCCTGATTTTATTATTCTGCATTGTGCACACATATCACAACATTACGCTGTATCTCGTTGGTGTCTATAATTATGGTTCATTAATTAAAGTAATATTGATAAAAATGTTTTCTGTACTTTTATGCTTTATTTTCTCCTAAACTTGACATCACAATAAACATAGAAAAGAAGCTTTGCTCTATGATTTGAAAGATGTTTCTTTCTACTTCCTATTATATGGGGGGGTGGGGGAATGACACTTCATATAAGAATTGGCATCAGGGATATGCCTATCTTAACATATTTCAAATAGTACAAACACAGTCTTCCAAGAGAAGAGACCAGTAGTAGTGTGACTATTTTAACTTTAGAATTGCAAAATTACCAATGATAAAAATAATAACAACAAAATAGCATCAACTTGCATCAACCTATAGCAATGTGACTATTTTAGTTTTAAAATAGCAACATTATCGGGATCAGCAGGTGGAAAGGAGGTTAAGGTGCTGGACACTCCCACATGGCTGACCACGGTTCAAGTCCCAGACCTGGCAGCTTGCTTGCTCACTTTCTCTCTCTCTCTCGCTCTCTCTCTCTCTCTGTGTCTCTCTCTGGTAAAATTAAAATAAGATAAATGAATAAGTAAAATTAAATTAAAATAATTATTTAAAAAGAATAGCAATATTATTGACAAAAACAATAATTTTCATTATACTTTAGTATTTTTAATGGTATAACGTGTGTGTGTGTGTGTGTGTGTGTGTGTGTGTGTGTGTGTGTATGTGTGTGTACATGTATAAAAGAAAGAGAAATATTCTTGGGGAAAAAAATCTCAAAAAAGCATTCTTATTTCATTCTAACTTTTAAACCCTAGAATGACTTCAACAATTACTATTGCATTTCATTAATAATATGTACAATTTTTTAAGATTACTATTTAAAATTCCTAAAGGATCTTATTTATTACCAATTTGAAATGAAATAGAAATGTAGACAACAACCTTTTTGGGTTTTATATTTTCACTGTGTTTATCTAGGTATAGCAGAGATGAATAACTCAGTAACCAAGGTAATGGTGAAGTGATTCATTAAATTGACAGTGTACCATAATTGTGTTATTATCAGGAAAATTATCAGTATTTTCCTTGTATCAGTTTGTGTTATATTTCATATTCTTAACCTGCTATATGTTGATGAGCTATTCTCTCATTGTCTAAAATGTATTTCTGACATTTTATTATTTAAATAAATTTCATCATAACATTTCATGAACTTGCATCAACCTATAATATTAGCAACATAAAAATGCATTTTGACATGTGCTAATTTTTCTAAAATGCCATAGTTAATTCATTTTGTTTAAAAGTCAAGATATTTCTATTCAGTTATAAGATTATTTAACATGTATTTAGTTTTGAGAAAAGATTCTTACAGATGCTCTATTTTTTCTTACTTTTTTTGTGTATACAGTATCTATTCTATATTTTTGATGCAATAGATAACATTGAATTAGGACAATCATCAAAATCTGAGGAAAAAAATCAGGTAGAGTTAGAAGAATTGAGTTTACAACTGGACTACCATAATGACTTGGACATTAATATGGTAGTCATACAGAAACAGAAGCCAAGAGCAATATTTAAAAAGTTAAAACATCTTAAACATTTAAAAAATGTTGATGCAAATTAAAGTGGCCTAACTCAGTATCCCAGGCTTACTGAGAGGGAACTGGCACTGGACATGATTCATCATGTTCATGGGTCCTTTAATAACTTATTTTTCTAACTGTTTGACTATTTTGAGATTCTAATCCAATTCATCATTCCTTTTTCACTTTGACAACACCTATACTACACAAGAAATTACTATATGAAACTGGATTGAGAACTAACTAATCCAAAACAGATTCCCTGGAGAAAAGAAGATGTTTCATATACTATCTACCACCAATTCACAGGCAAGATTGGTAACAGGGAAAGGAGTTAGATGTTTGACACAAAGTCCAGGAGTGAGGGGATGCAGGCTATCTGTTTTCTGTTGCTATAATAGAATACTTTACCAAGAGAAGAAGTTTATTTAGCTCACAGATCTAGAAGTCAAATAGTGTAAGGTTACAAGTCAGCATCTGGTGAGGGTCATTCTGCTGCATCATAACATGGTAGAAGGTGTCAGATGGCAATACAGAACAACCACGCTAGTTTAGGTTTCTCCCTTTTCCTCTTGTTATAAAACTACCAATCCCATCATGGGACCCTCACCCTAATGACATGACCTAATCCTAATTACCTCCCAAAGTCCCCATCTGTTGCTACTGTAACAGTGCAGATGAAGTCTCAACATGAGTTTTGGTGGAGACATTTAAATCAGACCACTTCCAGTTTAGGGTGATGGAAAGGATGTTAAAAAAAGGAGGGTGGGAGATTGAGACACCATCCTGAGGTAGATTTACTGACAAGATTAAAGGAAGGAGAGTTAAGGAAGAAGAGGAATTAAGGATGATCCTAAACTGCTTGCATTTAGAATGAACAACTATTTCAATCTGCTGAGATAGGTATCATTTACCACACATGGAAGGGTTTTGAAAGGGGAAGAGTTCCACTTTAGCAATGGCTACTTTAAAAATATGTGTAACGGACTGCTCTCATGATTGTAGGGTGTCCCCCATTACACTGAAAGAACTCTGGGTCATTTAGATCAACTTCCAACTCATAAAGACTTTCCTTTTACCAGAAGGTGCTTTATCTTGTTTATCTACTCTCTTAAATAACTGCACTGGTATGAAGCTCACTCAGTTCAGAGTGGACATTCTGATGGCCGTGGAGCTGGGACTCTAACAGTCCTGACTTCACTGACATATGCCTACCAGAAGTTGTGATTTCCAACCACTGATCTTCTGTTCTATCTTCTAAATTCAGGCAATTTCATGGCTTTTTCCGTTGCTTTTGGATGCAATGTCAGTTGTTGAGGGTCTTAGTTATATTCTAATAGGCAACCTCTGCTAAATATAAAACCTAAGCATTGATTTTTTAAAAATATTTTATTCACTTTAAGAATATTACCAAGAAACTTTTGAGTAATCTTGAGAAAAATTGAACATATGACATTATAAATTACTTTTAAAAGTGAAATTACCCCAAAACTGTAAAGAACTGAATAAAATATATGTACAATAAAAGCATTTTTTTATCATTTTTAAAGTGTGATTGTTTGAACTTAATTGATATAAAGACAACACCACAGGGATTGAAAATAGTTAAAGCAATCAGATCAAATATGATTACTAGTGAGATTCAAAAGAAATCTTTTAAAATATATTTACTTTTCTAATGTAAAATATATATAGGTAAAAATTATGTAGGCTTTGTAGATAAAAATGTCTTATTTGCTTTCAAACTCATTTTATTGAACAATAGAGATAACAATGATGGCTATGTTTTTAAATAACACTTAAGTAATAACATTAAAAAATATGTGTAAGTAATGTAGTACTAAAATGTAGAGGTTACATAGGTAGTAGATGTTATTGGCCTAGACACAAAGAGTAGTCTTATCTAGAAATCTATTAGGGAATAATCAAATGACTGAAATGATTTAAAGACATGGGCTTAAATATAATTAATCAGAAAGGAAATACAGAAGTTGTCCCTCAAATGATAAACATTAATATTGGGTCGTTAGAAGTCATGATGCATTTTTGCATAGAAAAAATATGTCATGATTTTTCAAACAACCCAATATTATTAGTGAATATTACAATGATGCTATTTCAATAATTACCATATTAATATGTTATATTATTACTGATTAATATAAAATATTAATTTACATAATTATAAAATGATGACATTAACACAATTAATGTTGAATTATATATAAATATTAAATATTTATTAATATTAAAAGGCCAATATCTGATATAGTTAAGTGGAAATGTAGGGAACTAAGTGAAAAAAAGCCAATTCCTAGTAAGGTCCACAGAGTATAATACATGTTTGTTATAGAGACTGAGTAAATTTGATAGCGTTATAGCCAAAAATCCATCTACAAAAGAAGAAGATGTTAAAACATAGTAAAATATATATAAATCCAAGAAGAAAATTAATGACATCAGGCAGATAAATTTCATAACATTCGAGATTTTATTTTATTGACTAAATTTTAACCAACTAAAAATCCTAATAGCTACAGCTGTACCTTAAGTCATATTACTCGTTTCACCAAAAGAAAGTAATAATAATTAAATTTAAGGAGAAATTAACATATGCAAAATCAGTGAAAGATTTAGTCCCTATTTCTGCCATCACATATTAAACCGTGTCGATTTATCAATATTTGACTCTTTGATCTCTAAAATGATGGAAAGTTCAGATAGAAACTAACTGATTAAACTAAATGTTTAAAGAGTTTGACAAAATTATTTAAAATTTACTCACTTAACAAGTAAAAGGGACAAGATCTCTGCTTTCACTGAGTATACACTTCAGACAAAAGATATACAATAAACTTAATCTAACAGGTATTAAAACAGAGGAAGAAAAAGGGAAACTAAAACATCCTGGGTTTCTCAGTGTTTCTCCATGATGCCCTGGGACTCCAGAGCTATATATGACATAAAGATAGGGATCATTTGCTTTCACATTCTCTAGTAATGCTCTCCTCCTCACCTGGGAGAAGTCTTCAAAAAAAATCCATGGAAAATGTGTGTTGTGGAAAAACTATGCAAGAACTTTAAATAATTTTCAAATATACTCACACTTTAATTACTTCTCATAAACTTTTTGATGCCCTCTCATATCATCAGAATGAACAATCATTTGTCTAGTTTAATGCTATGATCCAAAAGGATAATAAAGCTTCTCTTATTGTATAGAAAAAAGCCAGTGGTTACAGCCTGGAATAGGTTCTTAGGGGAAACCCTAGGTTGCTAAGTAGACTGAAACATTGTCCTTCTCTTTCTTTGTATTTATATGTCAACAAGGAGAAAGGTTCAGAACATGGAAACATCTCTAGGAAGTGATAGCTGAGACATATGGGGCTCTCTAGATCTTGAATACATTTTGCATAACCAAAAGATTGTGGTTAGAACTCAAATACCTTGCATTTCCAAGGAGATGCTTTCAGTAGTGAAGAGGAACAGGTGCCTTTTTTGTGAGCAGAGGAAAAATATTTTATTCATCCTTCACCTATGAGGTATTCAATGACTTATGTACAACAATTGAGCTGACTTTGACCATACTTTTGTCATCAAAGCATTTTATTTTTAAGAGAGAGATTCTTGCTATAGGGCATATGCACACACTGGAGAGACAGAGATAGAAAGCAGGAAGCCATCTTCCAGGGGGAATGGCCATGCAGCGATCTCTTCTCCTCCATTCTCCTGTCGGGTTTTTGGGCATGGACACACACATGCCTGGCGTGAGTTTTAAACTGCTGGTTCTGGGACCTGAACCACAGTTAACTATGTAGGAGTCTAGCAACACAACCATTATGCCATCTACTGGTCCCCCAAAGAAGATATTTTACAATTCTTATTCCCCCTCCCATCAAAGGTCAGTATATACTCTATAGGTGCAGGTTGAATACATTATGAAACAGCATCACAATGTTATGTATTATATTTCTAAATTTCTTATATTTCTAAATATTTTAGCAAATAAGTGATATATTGGGTTTTAGGAAAGTCATGAAACATTTTTGTATCAAAAAACAGAAAAATGCATCATGACTTGGCTGACAGCATAATACAACATTCTGGAGAATTATAGTTGAATAAAATGATAAAGAACCCTCATGTACATGTTTTTCAGTCTTAAAAAAGAAGCAAAGGGACAGGAGATGGTGTAGTGGTTACATCACTGGACTCCCACATGGCCCACAGCGACTTGAGTCCTGAACTCAGTAGCTTGAAACTCGGACCAAGCGCATGTGTGTGCCTGCCCATAGGAGTCTAGCGCAGGAGATGGTGTAGTGGTTACCCCCCGAGGGTGATTTCTCACTTTCCCTCTCAAAGTGTCTGTCTGTCTGTCTCTCTCCAAAGGCACACACTCTAAGGCAAAAAACCTCTTAAAAAAAGAAACAAACAAATAAGACACTAACTCATGACCAGTCCTATAGCACCCATAACCAATCCTTCATTTATCATCCTTTAGGGATAACAACAGTTGCCTTAGAGAGCAGCTTTAACTTCAAAAGGATGAAATTACAGTGGCTGGCACGGCATCCACCCATAAAGCAAATGCCATATACCTTCCTCTTGCCTTGCACTCTCAGAGCTGAGTCATATTCCAGAAGACAATCCACTACCACCAAGGTGCCATGGGGCACCATCCTTCTGAGAAGAAGCTATTGATCTCTGAGGTATGTAGTAAGACTTAAAGAGAACCGAATAATTGTTTCCATTTCACCCATCTCCTTGTAATCCATGCACTCAACATAAAGATGGTTCTTCTTTTGAAGTTCCTAGTGTTAAAGAATCCTTAATCTAGTTGATCTATAGAAGTGTGTTACATAATTTGAAAAAGGTTATCGATTAATCAATTTGTCCACAAAAATCACTTTGCAGTAGTGCAAGATTACTAGATAGTTCTTCTCAAGATATCAATCTGAGGGAACCAGCAGTTGGCCTAATGGCTATATTGCTGGACTCCCACGTAGTCGACCGTGGTTTGAGTTCCGGACCCAGTGGCTTAAACTCACGCCGGGCGCATGTGCATGCGTGCCCAAGATCCCGAGAGGAGAATGGAGGAGAAGGGATTGCGGCGTGGCCATCCCCCCTGGGGGGTGATTTCTCGCTTTCTGTCTCTCTGTCTCTCTCTGTCTGGCTGGTGAGCGCACGTGCCCTATAGCAAAAACATCTTAAAAAAGAAAAAAAGGAAAAAAAATAATTTGTTTCCCTGCTTCTAAAATATTTATTTAAACTAAGCAGACATATATGTGGGTAGTTTCATTTAAGTTGGCCCTTAAAATTCATGACAGAATAAACCATGTAGTCTTATTAGTCAAAAATTATGTAGGTTTAAGACAATATTACTTTTACAGTAACCAATAACCAAGAAATTGACTCAAATATTTTGAAAGAAAACAAATATGTCAACCGTGACAGCAAAGGAATGAGGTAAATAATCATTTACATAAAATCTATGACCTGGCTTCGCAGCAGATGAAGTTTGTCACAATCTTAAATTAATAGTCATTTATTATTGCAAAAAACAAAGCTGCATTATAGAAGCCACTAATAAATTTTCCCAATGCTCAGAGCATCAATCTCAAGAATTAAAATCCCAAATGACAAGACTCAACACATTTGTTTAAGTGAATTGGTCTCCATGCTTCATGAACTTTCTAACCAAGAACAATCAATTGAGTAAAGTAGAATCAATGCACTTTGAGTATTAAACAGAGGTTGATCATAGTGACTAATGGTTTTTCATGACTTTCTCTATTAAATGTGTCTTTACCTATAATACGTTCAGTATTAAGGATAATTTACAAACCAATATCTTTTTATAGAAAACATTTAATGTAAAATTTCATTCAGTTATGATTATTGAATATTGCTTTTTACTGAAGACAGAAATCGAAGCATTATACAATTCACCCTTTCTAGCCTTCACCTCTTCACATTAAGCTAACCACACTGTGTCCTCATTGTCCCTGCAAAACACCCTGAACATTCCCACATCCAGAGTTTTATTTAAGCTCATCTTTCTGAATTCCTTACCCCCTCATTTATTCTTGAAATATTTAAAGCCTAACATTTTCCAAGGAAACTTTTGCGATCTCTGCCGGATTTACACTCTCACGGTATGGTTGTTTTGGAGTTATATAACAAGGCGGTTCTCTACCCTGCATCCTCACCTCAATTTAAGTATAAATCTGATAAGGGCAAAGTCTGATAATGGAAGATGACCTTTTGAAGGATGCTAGGGTTTGTGAGGAATAGAAGCTATTTTCTCCCCTCACACCTCATTGGGATACAGGGGCAGAACATCTTCTGCCTTCCCAGATAACATTGTGTAAAGATTCTACTGGAAGAGATGACTAGCATTTCCATTTCCATCTGGACATGTGCTTAGAAGGTGGCTTATTAATAGCTTTTAAAAGTCAGGGTTAGGAATAGAATTGTGAAGAATGGTATCACAGGTGATGGTCAAGAAGTAGAAGGGTAGGACTTTTCTTCCATGGTTTACCCATTTCTATAAGATTTAGAAAACCAATTCTGTGCCTTGGGTTAAGAGCTAAAACATTTTCCAGCCTTATTGCAGCATGAGGCCTAAATAATCATGTATATTAAAAAAATAAGGTAAGTTGAGGTAAGCGAGGGAATAGAAACTAGTGACCATATTTCACAAGAACAAGCCAGGACCAGCAGTTAGCGTAATGGCTATGTTGCTGGAATCCCATGTAGTTGACCATGGTTCACGTCCCGGACTCAGTGGCTTAAAACTCATGCAGGGCGTGTGTGCGTGTGTGCCCAAGATCCCAAGAGGAGAATGGAGAAGGGACTGCGGCATGGCCATCTCACCTGGGGGTGATTTCTCACTTTCTGTCTCTATGTCTCTGGTGAGCGCACGTGCCCTATAGCAAAAACCTCTCAAAAAAAAAAAAAGCCAAAGCCTAGAGAAGCCATTGGAAATAAATTCTCAATTGCGTTCATATTTTTTTTCAGAGTTTATTTATTTATTGCATGATTGAGGGACAGAGAAAGAGAAAGATTCCCTTACAAGGTTTTGACACCAAAATCCATTCTAGCCTCAGTGAACCCAGATAACACACACACTCATGCCCATCGTACTTAGGGAGGTCTCTGGTTGCCATCGGTAAATTTTCTATGAAGGTTTGCTTCACAGAGTGTCACATTTTACTGTTGTGCTACTGTCCGGCTCCTTACCTACCTTCATTTTTAATATTCAGTGGTTTATTTCAAAACAAGTTAGTGCATAAACTGCATTTCTAGAGAAGTAAGATGCTTTTTTTTTTTTTTTTTTTTGAGAGGTATTTGCTATAAGGCACATGTGCTCACCAGAAAGACAGAGAGAGACAGAAAGTGAGAAATCACCCCTGGGGGGATAGCCATGCCTCAATTCCTTCTCCTCCATACTCTTCTTGGGATCTTGGGCATGCACACACCTGCCTAGCATGAGTTTAAGTCACCAGGCCTGGGACTAGAACCATGGTTGACTACATTGTAGTCCAGCGATATAGCCATCATGCCAACTGCTGCTCCCGAAAAGTATGATGCATTTTTAAGTTTTCATTTCAGACATATTTTGTGAGCAATTATCCCTATTGAAGGGGGTGAAGAAACACTTACTGAACTCACAGCAAGTTGCAGTTTCTTTCGGTAAATACTTCCCAATTTTTCAGTTGATGAAGTAAACAGCAAATTTCTGAATGCCAGAAACATAATATATTTTGCTCTGATTTCTGATTATTTCTCCACACATGTATGATCTAAACTTCACGAAAACACTTCTATCTAATAGGTCCAGTCACCTAAAACTAAACATACCATGCTCAATATGCTCAATCATAGCAGCCTTGTCACTCTTTCTTAGCTTATGTCAAGTTGATTTTCACCTCTAGACTTTTTCTTGTAGTGTTCTTTCACTGTAAGGAAGAATTCAGTGGGAAACTAAGTCCCTTATATTGCAATAGTTTCCAGTTTCTGCTATGACACATTACCAGGAACTCAGTGACTTAAAACAATTGAAATCTATTATTTTAAAAGTTCTGTAGGACTGACATCCACTATGAGCCTCACTGAAATCAAGGGGTTAGCATGGCTGTCGATCTTTCTAAATGATTTAAAGAAAGAGCTGTTCCCTGTTTATTCGAGTTGTGGGCAGAATTTAGTTCCTTATAGGACTGAACTGTCTTTTCCTTACTGACCATCAGCTGAGAGCCACTATCAGCTTCTTGAAGCTGCCACATTCCTTTTCTGTGGCCCCTTACTTCCATCTTCAAAGCTAGCAAGGGTGCTATTCTTCTCATACTTGGATTCTTTATTGCTCCTCTTCTTCTTTTTTTTTTTTCTTTTTCTTTTCTTTTTAAGGTTTTTACCATAGAGCACATGCACTTGCCAGATAGTGAGAGAAGTAAAGTGAGAAACCACCTCCCCCCACCAGGGCGATGATCATATGACAGTTCCTTCTCTTCCACTCTCCTCTTGGGATTTTGGACCTTCATGCACACGTGCCCAGCCTGATTTTCAAGCTGCCAGATCCGGGACTTAAATTGTGGTCGACCATGTGGGAGTCCAGTGCCTTAGTCACCACACAACCTTCTGGACCATCTTTCCTGCTCTTCTTTTGTAACATCTTTCTGACCATAGTTGGGAAAGGTTTTAAACTTTTAAGGACTCATGTGGTTAGCTTTGGCCCTTCCAGATATTCCAGGATAATATTTTAATTAGCAATGTCTCTTGTCCCATGAAACATGGCATATTCACAGGTTCCAAAGGTTAGGGCAGGAGCATTTTTGAAAGGTCATAATGCTGCATACAAAGCTATTTTTGAGCACATACTTCAAAGAGGAAAATTTTATAGTGATAGAATGTTTTCAAAGTTTATTTATTTCTTCCATGATCAATAGAAAGGGAGAGAAAGAAAGTGCTAGAGAGCATGAAGGGGGTCTTGCGATCCACCCTGAACCTTTGGACAGCCCTGGATGGGCACACATGTACCGGGCTTACTCAGGAAAGTCTCTGGATTTAAACTGGGAATATTCTCATATGGGATTGCCTTGCAGAGCATATTATTTTACCATTATACTACCATTTGATCTAATAATATTTTTAAAAATAAATGGTTATGGGGCCAGAAGATTGCCTAATGGTTACATTACTGAACTTCCACAGAGTTGACTGCAGTTTGAGTTCTGGACCTGATGACTTAGAACTGACACAAGTCACATGCGTGTGCCCAAATAGAGAGAGGAGACTGGAGGAGAAAGAATTGTGGCATGGACATCCTCCTGGGGGGTGATTTCTCATTTTCTGTCTCTCTCTCTCTCTCTCTCTGGCAAGTGCATGCAACCTATAGCAAAAATCTCTTTGAAAAATAGGTTACGATAGCAAGGGAGATTAACAGATCTATCAATTCATATAGTTCCTTTGTGTGTGTGTGTGAGAACAGCCAAAATCTACTTATTTAATAAAAATCTCTGGGACCAGCAGATGGCATAATGGTTACATCTCTGGATTCCCATGTAGTCGAGCATGTTTCAAGTCCTAGACCCGGTGGTTTAAAGCTCATATTGGGTGCCTATGCATGTGCACCCAAAATCCCAAGAGGAAAATGGAGAAGGGACTGTGGCATGGCCACTCACTGGGGGGCTTATTTCTTGCTTTCTATCTTTCTGTCTCTCTTGTGAGAGTATGCGCCGTACACAAAAAATCTTTCTTAAAAACATTCTCTAATACAGTACAATTTTATTAACTCTACTCCTCATATAGTGATATTTAATATGTGTCATGATAGTTGTTACCATGATGAAGAAAATACACTAGAGAACAAACTATGAAAGCAAGAGGTGAATCTGTTCAGTCAGGCTCTAACAGAAGTCAGAGCATCAATAAGTAGACCTGGATAGCAAAGTACATTTTGCTATATGCTCACTTTCCCAGTATTCTTTCTGGTATGACTGTCTCTTCTCTCCTTTCTTCTTCCTTGTGCAGGCTTTTTCACGTGTTTATTTTATTTTCATTTTGAACAATCTGAAACTATAAGTTCCAAGAAAAATTTTCAACTATTCTAACACATCAACATTTATCTGAAGTACTAGGCAAATGACCTCGTCATAAAGATTGTTCTTTCTGAGAATTCACTACAGTGTGTTTTTATGACTGGAAGGCTCACAGAGGCTCATACAGTGTAGGTTTCCTGGTACATTGTGATAAGGAGAAGATATAACATACCAAATGACTTCCCAGGTGAGAAATGATAGTCTATATCTGAAGTCATTAAAATATGGTTGACAAAATAGGATCAAGGGTCCAGACAATACTCGGTATATTAAAAAACATAATAATCTAGTCCAGCCATCATGACACGAGAGGGAGAGCACCACTGCTTGATTCTGGAGCATATGGAAGACCTGTGCTTGGATCCTGGGTTGACTTGAGCACTCTGGGCAAGCCCATAAGGAACTAGGCTCCCTGGCTGCCTGGGAGTCTGGGAAGAAAGCCATGGCATTGAGAGAACCTGTCAGGGGTCCCCCCTTTCTTTTTTACCCCCTCTCAACCCCCATCAAAGAAAGAAGAAAGAAAGAAAGAAACTTAAAAAATAATAATCCATAAGTATGCAGCAGGATGGAGCTTGAAAGCACAGTGTGGAGTAAAGCTGGGATGAGAACCAAGGGAAGGAAAACAGTACCTAAATACTATCCTTATTTCAAGAGAGAGGCATATTTTGGACTCCCACATGGTCAACCTTGGCTTAAGTCCCAGACCTGGTGGCTTCAAAATCAAGAGAGTGTGTGTGTGCCCATGCACGAGCATGCCCAAGATCCTGGGAGGAGAATGGAGGAGAAGGGATTGAGGTGTGGCCATCCCTCCCCCATCCCCTGGCAGGGGCGCAGGGGAAGAAGTGATTTCTCACTCTCTTTCTCACTGTGTCTGTCTCTTTGTCTCTCTCACACCCTGAGGCAAAAACCTCTAAATAATTTAAAAAAAAGAAATTCATTTCAGTTCAATTCAATTATTTTGAAACTTCTAAGTATAAGGGTGTTTGGAAAGATAACAGGTTGCTCATTTTCATGGGCCATCCTTTGTAGATCTAATTGTTCTTTACTGCTCTGTACTTCAGTTTCCTTACAAATAAGATTATTGATCATAGCGTATAGGTTACTTACCTCATAAATTGATGGTGCAATGAAGTGCAAAAATGCACACAGATACAAATAAATATAAGTGCTAATATTCATGATAAATAATAACAATATCCATAATCTTTTTATGTCAAAAGATAATTTCACAAAAAGGTAACAAACTAATCCTACTCTAAAATCCTATTCACTTTTTCTTAAAAAAAGTTATCTGGATTTGAATTCTTTCGTATCACTTCTACAATCACCATGTTGGTCTAAACCCTCCATTATTTCTTTTTCAGACAATTGAAAAATCTTCCTAGTGAGCCACTCTGCTTCTGTTCATTTCTACTTCAATAGATTTTTCCACACAGAACTCAAAGAGTAAATGTTAAAGCATAAACCAATTATGTCACTCCTTCTAATGGTTTCATATTATAACCAGAGGATAAACCAAAGTCCTTATTGCCATTTCCAGTATAACTAAGTCACTATTACATCTCTGACTTCACTGACCGATCCCCCTTATTACTCACTAGATCATTTTGTCTTCTTAGTTATTCTATGAACAGAGCAGGACTGTCTTCCCCTCAGGGCCTTTGTACTTGCTGTTTTCTCTGCCTGGACCTGTTTTCAGAAAACATCTATGGCTGGTTATCTCACTTTCTTCAGGGCATTACCCAGGTTCTTCTTAGTAAGATCTTCTCTAACTTAAATTATAACACTTCCACTTATATTGACTGCCTTCCTTGCTCTGCCATAATTTCCTTTTTAGCATTTATCATAATTTATAATATTACAATTTTTTTCTTATTTATCTTGTATACATACACTTTTTCCTTTCCTAAATTGTCAGCTACTAAGAAAAAGCTTTTTGCCTTTTTTACTTGTAGCTGCAACACTAGCACTTGGAATAATGTCTGACAAAACACAAACACACACACACACACACACACACACTCAATAAATATTTATTGAATTCTGCTTAAAAAATAAATATTTATTCATTTAATTATAGAGCTCATCTATAATAAGATGAGAGAAACAAGGGCAATGACTTCAGATTCTAACTGCCCTATTTGATGTAGCAAACTCCTAAAAATACATTTACAAATTATTCTCTATCCTCTCACTCTGGTTTTTCACTCAGTGCCCTTATGAAATAGCTTGCATGTGTATACAGTAAAATCTTCTTCAGGACAAAGACCTTGTTCAACGAGTTCAAACTATAACTCGAAATATCAGTACAGTTCATGACACTTCACAGAGCTCATCGAACGTTACTCATATAGAAAATAAGTGAATAAATGAATGAACCCAGTATTTTGAGTGTTTTCTGTTCTTTAGTAATAACAAAAGGGCAATAATTCAGAAAGGAAAATAGGAAGTATGGAGAAAAGAAAGATGTATAATGTTCTGTTGATGCTAAAAGAAAATGAACACACAAAGCTCAGATACTTGCCCCAAATTTAACAAATATATCTCCATCTATCACTATGACAAACACATGGGGATAATTGCTATGAAAAATTATATATTATATGTATGTTTATAACAATATCATACATATGTGTGATATGAACTCGAAGATGTTTTCTTCTTCAAAATTGTCATGCTGTTCCATTTTTCCTGATTTCATGTATTTAAGAAAATAAGGGATGGGATAAGCAAGGAATACAGGTGATATGGCTAGGAATTGTGACTTTTCCTAGGCTTTACTGGCTTGGAGATGGCCCATGGGGACAATGAATAATCCTATTTCTTCTATTACTCACCTCTGTTGCCTTTTTTGTATATTTTTTTATTTATTGCTATTATGTAAACTATTATAAAAATAAGAAATACAAAATGAAAATTTACTTTTTAACTTAGTTATGGGGAATTATTAGAAATTATGATTCCTAGCTGTGGACTTAATTCTACCTATGAATTTATTTACTTAATAAATATGGAATAAATTAATTGACTAGTATTCTTATTTTAAAATAGCACATGGATTCACAGAGAAAATAGACCTCACTTTTTTTTTTTTTTTTTTGGTTCCTGACCAGTACTAAAGTTTGAAGTTCCTGTTGGGAAAAGACAGGTGGATATTTGAAAGGCCGGACTATAATAACACCTAATACCACAACACAAAATCTGCTATCTTTTAACATCCTTATCCATCGATGCCAGCTCTGGAAGAACGTGATTGCAGTAACCGAAAGAAATGGCATACTCTTAAAGCAGTAGGTGGCTCTGCCTAGTGCGGATGAATTGCTGCCAAGGAATATACTGGTCATGCACAAAACAACTGTATTTTCTTCCTCTGATTTAGTTAAACTATGCTATGAATCAGTGGTGCTCAAAATTGTTCAAAAGTTCCATCACATAGAGCAGCAATATGAATGCAGGTTTAACTGTGCTCGAAATTTGCAAACTGCAGTTAAAAGGCTGTTGTTTTAAATATTATCTGTTATGTTAAGATTTTTTAAAAATTATTTTATTTAACTTTATTTATTTACTCATGTATTTATTTTTATTTGACCAGAGAGGAACAGAGCGAGAGCGAGAGAGAGAGAGAGAGAAAGTGAGAAAGCAAGATGCCAAGTCCAGGACTTAAACCGTGATCGGCCATGTGGGAATCCAGTATCCTTAACCACCACACCACCTGCAGCCCTATTTTAAGATTTTTTTAATTGCTATAGCGAACATATAAGAGAGAGAGAGAGAGAGAGAACATAAGTATCCCCCAGGAGGCAATAGTCACTCTATAACCCCTTCTCCTCAACCTTTCCCTCCTTTTGGTATTTGGGGCACACGCACCAACATATCTAGAATTTTTTCAAGATGTCAAGTTTGGGAGTCAAACCACACAGACCGCCATGTGGAACCCAGCCACCTTAACTACCACACTACCAGCTGGCCCAAGGATCTTTTTTACTGGATAAAAATCTATAAAATATAGTTTGAATTTCTGAATGCTTTACTCAACTTCATAAGAGTAAATTGTCTGTCACTTCATTACTTGTATCTAACCTGAACTATGTTCACTCATTCTGGACTCATGTGAGAAGGGTCCTGGGCTTGCCTTCCAAGACTTCACAAATCACAAGCACGTGTGTATGTCTGTGATCTGGGCTCGCTGAGACTGGGGGTATGGATATAGCAGAAAGACCCTATTGGAGAGCTCTCTCCTATTCCCTCTGCCTCTCTGTTTCTCTCTCTTAGAAGAAGTAAATAAACTTGAAAATACTATGTATTATGTATGCACATATTTCTGCACGTATCTACATGGCTAGTGCCTCCATAACAGACAACAGACAATCTCCTAATCACTGGGCAGGCAGTTATGAAAAAGGCAAAGTCCTTGCTTCTGAGAGGGTTATCTTTTTCTGGGGAAGAAACATAGAACACAAACTATTAGTAAAAATGTAGTGTTAGTTGAAATGAATCACTAAGAAAAACAAAACAGGTTAATGGTTAACAGTGACAGGGGCAGAGGAGGATTGTCTGAGAAACTGACATTCGGGTAGAGACTTAGCCAAAGGAGAGGGCAGATCCGAACACATACTAGAAGACACCTGTGCAGCTAGCACAAAGTGCTGTGGTGGAATGCACTTGCCTCGCTGAAGGAGTAACAGGGACAATATGATGAAGCACAGTGTCTGGGAGAGAACAGCAATGAAATTGATTGGAAAGATTTAAGACTAGTACTTAGGACCATATGGCTCAGCACAGTCCACTGAATGGTTTTTAGCAAGTGAGTTGGAATTACTTTACCTTTCAAAGAATGGGATAAGAATAAAAGCAATTAGGAAGTCCTGGCAACAATTTACAAAAGAGAAAAAGAGACAAGAGTTGTGAAGATTAAGTGAGCAGCAGGGGAGATGGTGAGAAAAGCTTGAATTTGGATTTATTTTAAATGTATTTGTTTTCCCTGGAAGTGATTGCCAGAGACAGAG
>NW_006203535.1:177128-185121 GCF_000334495.1 Tupaia belangeri chinensis | reverse complement strand
GGAGAAAGCACTTCCCTATAGAGAATGGTCATGCCACCATCCTTCTCCATCTCTCCCTCCTTTTGGGATTTTGGGCACTCATCCATGTGTTCCTGGCATGCCTCTCAAGCCAGGAGTGTCTGATACTTGAAACTGCAGTCAGCCATGTAGGATCCAGCTGTCTTAACCACCAGGCAATGAAGCTGGCCCTTTAAATGTGCAGTCAGCCATATACACACACACACACATACATACACACACACACACATACACACACACATACATACATATATATAATTATTTCTTCCATGACCAAAAGAGATAGAGAGAGACAGGGCCCCCAATAGATGTTGATGATGTAATCTACTTCTAGAGAACCTGGAATCTTCCCATGTGAGTCAGCTCAGAGAACATTACATACTAACTGCTTTCTCATTATCTGGACTCATTTTAAAGGCAGTCACAACAGATTTTGCCAATGTGAAATAAGCACGAGAACAATCAGTGATAATACCTGAGTTTGAGGCTTTGATATTTGAGTAAAAATAAATAAATAAATAAATAATGTAATAGGGAAAAACTAAAAGAATATCAAGTTCGAGATGGGGGAATGAATCAGGCACACAATATATTGAGGCTTTAGGAGAACAGAGAATAACATTTATAACACTGATATTGCTGTGTTTAAGAAAAAGTACAAAGTAAGCCTCAACATTTCCAATAAACTCTTGACAAAGTATTTAAGTGATAATTCACAAAGAATAACAAGAAAGATCCCTATGCATCTTGAAATGTCAAAATGTATTTATAAATACCTCATAATAAAATCTCAAAAAGAGGACTGACTCTGTGCTCAGGTAGTTAAGACAGCCAAATTCCACATGGTCAACTGCTTAGGTCCAACCCCAGGCTTGGCAGCATGAAAAACTCACTGTATGTGTGTGTGCATGCATGCCCAGAATCCTGACATGATGGACAAATGGCCTCACAGGGGGTGTTTTCTCTGTCTCCATCTCTCTCTGATAATTGCACATGCCTTTGTACAAACAACAACAATGACAAATAGGTGGGGCCAGACAATTGCCCATCAGTAAAGCATGACACTATATGAGACCATCCACATGAGGTTTCCAATTCCTGGGTGTGCTGGACACATACCTGCCTGTGATCCAGAACTGACTGAAAGTCAGAACTGGGTCTTGGTGTCAAAACCCTAATGAAAGGGACCAGCAGTTAGCGTAATGGCTATGTCGCTGAACTCCCATGCAGCTAACCGCGGTTCGAGTCCTGGACCCAGTGGCTTAAACTCATGCCAGGAATGTGCAGGCCCAAGATCCTGAAGAGAAGGGATTGTGGTGTGGCCATCCCCCGTGGAGGGTGATTTTCTGCTTTCTATCTCTCTGTTTTCCTGGTGAGTGCACGCGCCCTATAGCAAAAACCTCTCCACACACACACACACCCCCAAAGGGGAGCCCCCCCCTCCCCCCCCCCCAAAAAAAAAAAAAAAAAGAAAGAAAAAAAAGAAAGAAAGAAAGATCTTTATAAAATATCTCAGGTAGTTTTTAAAATTAGAAGCAAGCTATAACTTCAATAAGAAAATATCAAACACTAGAGCAATATTTGACAGGAAACACTTAGCAATTAAATCTTATATTTTAAAAATTAGAAAAATCAGAATAAACTAAGTATTCAAATTAAGAAATCATGATGTCTCTTAATGTATAGAAATATTTTTTCTTTAAAGTTACTGTGTCAAACAGTATCCCGGTATTTCAAATTTTATTTCACTGATTACTATTGAACATAGTTTGTTCATTGGCTTTGTGAGTCTTCCAAGAATATTGGCTGTTCTTACTTGGAATTATCCTTTTCTCATCATTCGAAAGAGCTTTGTAAATGTTCTAGATTCTAATTTTTTGCCAGTAATGGTTTCTTTTCTTTCTCCTATATGCAGTATAGTCATTTCTTCATGTTGTCTTTTGGTATAGAGATATTTAAAATATTTTATTTAGTAGAATTAACTATTTCTTTCCTTTAAAATGATTTAAAAAGCCTCATCCTATCCCTATAAATTGGATTTTCCTCATGTTTTCTTGTAAAGATTTATAAAATTGTTTTGGTAATTCATATACTCCAAGTCTTTGTGCCACATTATGAGCGGCAAAGTTTGGATTTTCATTATTGATCCAGCCCACCATTATTTATCTGTAAATTCATTACATAATGCGTTAATCTTCCTATCACGTGACAGATACTTAGGCACAATATTTTGTCTTCATGATCATAATCTACTGTTTAAAATGTCATATCTTTATAGTCGGTGACAGATACTTAGGCACAATATTTTGTCTACTGTTTAAAATGTCATATCTTTATAGTTGTCTTAATGTCTTATAGATATGGGTCATCAGAAAAGTTGTGACATGTTTTTCTATGCAAAAATGAGTCATGACTTTTCCAGCCACCCAATAGAAACTCATTTCTCTTCCTGAAAATTACTGTTATTATGTTGGTCTTTTATTCCACATGAATATTAAAGTCAGCTTATCAAATCTGTGAAAAGTTGGTTTGAGATTCCAAACAAAGGTGCATTTAGTTAATAAATTTACTTGGAGACAACAGATATCCTAATGGCATTTATGTTTGCCTTTATTTCAGTCTTTTTTACTGACTTTCAGTGGTGTCACAATGTTTTTTTAACATAGCTCATCAAATTTATTTCTAGTGATATACTTCAAATGTAACCTCTTTATTTAAAAAGTAACCACTAATTGTCCTTGGTATTTAGAATTGATATTGATATTTAGTATTAAATATCTTTCAAAAATATCACTAAATTCTTATTAACACGAGGTTTAGTAAACAGGCTTGTTATATTGGGGTTATCATTTTTCTTACATAAGCTCAAACCATGACAAATAAAGCATATCCAGTTTCTCTTTTTCTGTCTCTCTCTCTCTCATTGGCCTCAGATCTTTTGTACCTAAAATTATTTCCCTTTTTTTTTTTACATGTTGTCAATTATATTTTTGTTTTTTGATTGACCTTGCCAATAGTTTTTATTATTCCTTCCAAGGAAATGAACTTTTATTATTTTGCTTGCCACATAATTTCTTTATCCTTTAGTTCTGCTCTAATCTTAATTAAATCCTCTGGCTATGTGTGTGTGTGTTTTTTTTTTTTCTTCCTAACTTAAACTGAAGAATCTGTTGATTAATTTTCTCTTTCCTAATTCTTTAATATAATATTGAAGTCTCTCTCTCTCTTCCCTTCCTTGTACCTTTAACTGCTGCTCTGGCTGGAACCAAGGTTTTGTGTTTCATTTTCATAGTTATGTGTATATGGGCAATTTGCATATTCTCTTTTATGAAGTACCTATTTTTCTCAAGAGTTGTCTTTTCTTACTGAATTGCCTTTCTCTATATAGTCTGGATATCAACCTTTGTCTGTCACATGAAGACAAACTCCAGTTCTAGAGTTCTGATTTTTTTTTCCATTAGACTATTTATGTACAATTTAGTTAATACCATACTTATTTAATTACCGTGCTATTTAGCTTTATGGTAACTCTTGATATTCTGTAGTATATATTCTCCAACTTCCTTCTTTTTCTTCAAGACTCTTGAATTTTCTTGGTCCTCTGGATTTTAATGTAAATTTAGGATTAGCTTTTTTATATACACACAAATACAGAGCAGCATTTTTATTGTGATTGAATTGAATCCCTACATCAATGTGGGAAGAATTAATAGAATATTAAATTTTCAAATTCATAAACATAGTTTACTTAACCCTTCTTTAAATTTTTCAGTCATGTTTTCCTGTGGACTCCATTTGTTTCATTTGTTTTCATGAAACCCTAATCCCCAATATGAAGCTATTAGGAGATAGGTCATTGGAGAGGGTGATTGAACCCTCAGTAGGGAGGCGCCCTGAATGACAGTAGTGCTCTTATAAAAGAAGCTCAGGAGAGATCCTTTGCCTCCTTTTCCATGTGATGATGGTCTATGGAAAGGAAGTCAGGGAACCAGCAGTTAGCGTAATGACTATGTCGCTGGACTCCCACGTTGTCGACCACGGTTTGCGTCCCGGACCCGGTGGATTAAAACTCACGCCAGGCGCGTGTGCGTGCGTGCCCAGGATCCCAAGAGGAGAATGGAGGAGAAGGGATTGCGGTGTGACCATCCCCCCTGGGGGATAATTTCTCGCTTTCTGTCTCTATGTCTCTGTCTGTCTGGCGAGCGCACGCACCCTATATCAAAAAAAACCTCTCCAAAAAAAAAAAAAAAAGAAAGGAAGTCAGAGTTGGTGTTAATCTTGTATTTTAATCTTCTATATATTAACTTTGATTGATGTTAAATACATGCATAATATTTTTAATTTTGATATTTTTATTTTACATTTTTATAAATTTCACTTGATTTTTTGGGAGACTTGCTAGGCTTCTGCAAAAGATTTCCATTCTGTCTTATTTCTTTATTTTTTTCTTCTTTTTTTGGAGAGTTTTTTTTGTTAGTTTGTTTTTATTTTTTTGCCATAGGGCACGTGTGCTCGCCAGACAGACAGAGAGAGAGACAGAAAGTGAGAAATCAACCCCCAGGGTGGATGGCCATGTTGCAATCCCCTCTCCTCCATTCTCCTCTTGGGATCCTTGGCATGCATGCACACACACCCGATGTGAGTTTAAGCCACCAGGTCCAGGACTCGAACTGCGGTCGACTATGTGGGAGTCCAGAGACATAGCCATTATGCCAACTGCTGGTCCCTTATTTCTTTATTTTTGAAGTTATATATTTATTTCATGGGTGAGAGACAAAAAAAGACAAGTAAACTCAAGATTCTCTTATTGCAGACCACCCCTACCTTTCCCACCCAGGCAGGGTCATGGACTGACATGTGTGTACCTACTGTACTCAGAGTAACCCAGGAACTGAACCCCAATCTTACATATGACTTCCAGCATTGAAGAGCATTAGTCACGGTTGTTCCATCATGACTGGGCCACAATATCTTGTATTTCCTTGACCATATTCACTATACTTATTTAAAATCCTGTGTATGACAAAACTCCATTAACTTTTGTTATTTAAGTTCCTACTCAAGTTTCATTTTAGTTTGAGACCTTCTGCAGTTGTATGGAATTTTCAGCCTTTATCCCTTTGAATCTATGCAGTCTCTACTGTTTTCTTTCTTTTTTTTCTTGGAGAGGTTTTTTGCTATAGGGCGCGTGTACTCGCCAGAAAGACAGGGAGAGACAGAGAGACAGAAAGAGAGAAATCATCCCCCGGGAGGATGGCCACGCCGCAATCCCTTTTCCTCCATTCTCCTCTTGGGATCTTAGGCACGCACGCACGCACACGCGCCTGGCGTGAGTTTTAAGCCACCGGGTCTGGGACTCGAATTGCAGTCGACTACATGGGAGTCCAGCGACATAGCCATTATGCTAACTGCTGGTCCCTGCAGTCTCTACTGTTTTCTATCAGAACTCCATTAATCCTGTTTAACTTTATCACCTTTCTTCCTTATGAATTTTAACACCTCATTATTAATCTATTTACTTCTTTTATTATATGTATTTTATTCAAACATATCATTTTATTAGCCATTTTCCTCCTTGACTTTAACTTCGTGTTTAAATCATCTATTAGAATTTTGATTCCAAAACTTTATTTTTTACATTTATAGGACATGTAAAGATTTTCCTTCTTATTACTAATTTTTAGTTCCCTTACATAGATATCTTCAATCATTTTGAATATATGAACATATTTCATTTTGGGCTTTTTTAATTTTCTAAAGAGAAAAAATTTCATATTATCTTAATTCTTCAACTTAATAGAATAAGAAGCCATATTTTTATGATTGCTTCTGTGCTTCCGAAAGTTTTATTTAATTTAAAAAGTCCTACATCCTCTTTTATTTATTTATATATCAACGTTTTTGCCATAGGGCATGTGCACTCCCCAGAGAGATAGTAAGAGGGAAAGTGAGAAATTACCTCCAGTGGGGTTGGCCACACTGCAGTCGCTTCTCCTTCATTCATCTCCTAGGTTTGGGGCATGCAAACATATGCACCCAATGTGGTTTTTAAGCCAGCTGGTATGAGACTCAAACTATAGTTATCCATGTGGGAGTCTAGAGCTTTAACCACCACGCCATGTGCTGGCCTCTACCACCAGCCAATATTTATATCACTATAAATTTATGTAATTCCACAAGTAAAAAAGGAAAATGAATTTCTAAAACAAATTAAATAATATTAACAATTAAAATTTGTCATAAGTCATACAATATAATGGCAAAACTTTCACTCAAAAATGATTTTAGTTGTTAATGTTTAATTGACATAGAGCAGTTATATATGCTATTTCATTTAATTTGCTAATATTTTATTTCTAACATCATTTTAAATGATAAGTTATCTTGCCTAGTAGTTAATGTGAAATGCAGGATGATTTCCTATAATTTAGAAATAAATTCAATTACTGAACTTCTGATAACTTATCTTTAAAAATGCAAATGGCGTTAGAAGGTTAAATGCTAACTTTCTCATAAATGAACATTTTAACAACCAGAAAACTTAGAATTTGTCATTTTTTAAGTAATTTAAACTTTGCCATTTTGCAGAAGTCCTTCTAAACCAGCGTTTCTCAAGGTCATCCCTATTGTTATTTAGACTGGATAATTCTTTGTTATAGTCTCTGGGGTGGAGGAGGCAGAGCTCTCCTGTATTTCAGCACCATCTCTAGCCCAAACTGCCTACATGCCAAGTAGCATTTGAACTTTAGCCAAAATGATCTCCAGATACTGCCAAATATGCTGGGGGACAGAGCATACCCAGTTGAAACAACTTTCAGACCAGTGCATTTAGAATTAGAATACTACCTGGCAAGGAGTAAAGTGGTTAGAAAATCTCTGTGCTATCATTAGCATTATGTGTAATGTGGCTTGGACTTATGGTCCAGTTATTCAAACATTCATCTGGATGCTGCTGTGAAGGTACTTTGTAGATGTGACTAAAGACCACGCTCAGTTTAAATAAAACAGGTTATCTGAGATAACCTTCTTGGGCCTGATCCAATCAGTCGAAAGCCTTTAAGAACAGAATGAGAAATCTCACCCATGAACTGCAGCTTCGGGGCTTCTAGCCTGCCCTTCCTGACTAGCCTTTCTAGCTTATCTTATGAATTTCAAATTTATCTAGGTGGTCCTCACAATTGAGGCAATCAGTTTTTCCAATACAGCTCTCAATTTATATAGGCATTCTTATTATTCAAGGTATTTATGTTCTATGAATATCACTATGTTCTATAAAAATCGCTATGAAATATGAATGAGCAATTACTGAATCATTGCTTCTGTAATATGGGGTTAGGTTTCTGCTAGTCTATGGTCTCATTTTCATCAACTAGTTAATGCATACTCTTATTGTAGGAATGTTTCTTTTCTTTTTTTTAAGTGTTTGCCATAGGTGTGTGCACTCACCAGAGAGAGACAGAAAAAAAGAGAAGGGAAGTAAGAAATTTCCCCCTCAGGGGGGAGGAACACCCTGCAATCTCTTCTATTCTTCTCCTAAGACTTTGGGTACACATGCACATGCACCCAGTGTGATTTTCAAATTGCCAGGTCCAGGACTCAAACTGTGGTTGGTATATGAAGTCCAGTGCCTTAATCACCATGCTACCTTCTGACCCCATGAATGTTTCTTTTAAAAGACAGTATATTTAATCTACACTTTCGAACTCATGGTCAACAGCACTGTAACTCATGTCTAAAGGAAGTCTTTCTAACGTGTGTTTTCCTTAGAAGGCAAAGCACAGCATTCTTTTTTTTTTTTGAAAGTTTTTTTTTGCTATAAGGTGCGTGTGCTCACCAGAAAGACAGAGAGAGACAGAGAGAAAGAAAGCAAGAAATCACCCCCTGGGGGTATGGCCATGAGCAATCCCTTCTCCTCCATTCTCAGGATCTTGGGCACACACGCCTGGCATGAGTTTAAGCCATCAGGTCCAGGACT
>NW_006203535.1:175340-177106 GCF_000334495.1 Tupaia belangeri chinensis | reverse complement strand
GACTTGACCCCCAGCTGACTACAGGGGAATCCAGCAACATAGCCATTACACCAACTGCTGGTCCCATTTTTTTTTTTCCCCACAGCACAGCATTCTTATGTTTAAGAACTGTAGAAAACACTTCAGCATTGCACTTGGGAGCCATTTCAAACAACAACAAAAAATCCCAAGAAAAATCATACAACATGTAAAAAACTTGCACTAAATACATTGTGAAAAGGATATATTTTACCTTTTGAGAAAAAAATAAGAAAGCAGAATATCACCTTGTTGAACCTCTGTTTGGACTGTACAGATCAAGTAAGTCAAACTTTTTGCTGTTCTGCACATATGTGTGTTGGACAATGACTAAAAAATCATTGCAAGCATTGATTTGGAGGGTTTAAGATTAATTATAATGAGTAAAAAGTTCACAAATGTGAAATCTGACAATAATAATGAGGATTTATTGTTTATCTTACTGGTTATGTTTTTGTAATTGAGCCCTGGATGATACAATTTTTTTCAAATATTTCAATCAGAAACAATTTTTTCATGTTGAGGAAAAGAAACTCTTTCCAACACAATAATTATTTTCAGTAATGAGACTGAGACTTTTTCTAATCATCAACAGATATCTTTTCATTTTTGTGTCTATTAAATGTTTTTTTCCCCTGATCCCCTCCTTCCCGCCCCTATTGTCCAACCCCTTCTATACTATCTCTATTATCTACAGTTGCCCTCTCCCTAATTATACCTTTCATTCTTTCAGTTTCTTCTATCAAGTGGAGGAACTGGTATTATCTAAAATAAGGCTATAGCTATTGGCATTTTCCTGTTTTAAAAAATGTATTGATTCTTCTGTGTCTAAAAATTAAGTCTATATGTAAAATCACTTTTGAGTGTAGGGGTTAAGGTAACTCATAAATCTGAATAACGTATAAAGAAGGTCATACCATTTCTATAAGCAATCTTAGTTTTCACAATAATGTATTTAAATTGTTTGATATCAGGACAAGCAGATGGCATAACAGTTACATCGCTAGACTCCTATGGAATTGCCCATGTGTTCAAGTCCCAGACCTGGTGGCTTAAAACTCATGCCAGGTACGTGCACATGTGTGTCCAAAATCCTGAAAGGAAATTGGAGGAGAGGGTATTGCAACGTGGCCATCCTCTGGGGAATGATTTCTTGTTTTCTGTCTCTCTGTATCTCTCTGTCTCTCCAGTGAGAACACACACCTTATAGTAAAAATCTCTTTTAAAAAAATCACTAGAATCAATTAAAATGATGGGCTTACTCAAAGTAATGTATCTAAGACAGGCAATTTAGACAAAAATATAAAATGAGTTTGTGAATTTTTCTGTATCCTTCCTACCTACCTCCTAACTTCCTGTGCATCCTTCTTATTAAAGAGTTCAGGGCCAGTGCATGGCATGCTAGTTAGAGCAGCTGGATCCCACATGGTATACTGCAGGGTGTGAGTCCTGGAGTAGTGGTTTAAAAGAAACATCTTGGGCACTCATGACCAAAATGCCAAGAGGAAAATGAAGAAGAAGGGGCTGTACTATGGCCATTCTCTCTAGAGGATGCT
The DNA here is from genome assembly GCF_000334495.1 of Tupaia belangeri chinensis. Taxonomy (NCBI): domain Eukaryota; kingdom Metazoa; phylum Chordata; class Mammalia; order Scandentia; family Tupaiidae; genus Tupaia; species Tupaia belangeri. The sequence continues at coordinate 175,532 of NW_006203535.1, read as the reverse complement.
TTCTCAGATTCTCTTTCTCTCTCTCTAGCAAGCACATATACCATATTAAAATCTAAAAGAGGAAAAAAAAATAGTTTATGTAATACCAGTATCTAATGATGCAATTGCATTGCAATAATTAAAATTGATATCATTATCAAGAATTTTAAAAATTTTCCTTAAAAGTTTTAAAGTGCAGGCGGGCCCCGCCCG
>NW_006203535.1:157751-174449 GCF_000334495.1 Tupaia belangeri chinensis | reverse complement strand
AATAAATAAATAAATAAATAAATAAATAAATAAACGTTTTAAAGTAGATATTAGAGTGAACAGTCTTAAATGGAGACATATTTTAATTCTGTGTTGGTAGTTTGCCCTCTATGTAATCCTAGGAAAATTAACTTCTCTGTATGTAACCTAAATTATAGTTGCTCATTTCTAAGGGGCTGCATTGCCAAAAATGAGCTTCTCTTAATTAGCCTGTCTGTATCTTTTAATTATCTCCCTAAGGTTCTGATTGACATGCTCAGGAAAAAGCCTAAGTGTTCTTTTGATAAGGCCCCTTCTTTCTCTCTGATGGGTCAGTTGTCCATAACTCGGCAAGGCACCCATCTCCTGCTCATCCCTCTCCACCTTGCCAGTCATCTGCTCCCACTGCTCCTTACCCAAACCCAAGTCATGGCTGATTGCAGGTCTCTGGATTCAGAGGACAGAGAATGCTTTCTCCTTGTCTACTTTTTTCCTATGCCAAACGTACTTTTTTCTTTAATTCTCTGTAGCACCGCAAAGACCACAGACAGTGAGCTTGAATACAATTGTCTTTAAGATTGGATTAAGCTGAAAGGCGCTGACAAACCTATAAAAACTTACAAATATCACACAAGTCTAGACCCACATCAAGGTTCTTACTAAGCTTCCCTCCATGATTCTACTGCACATTTCCTGAGATGCAAAGTACAGCTTACAACATATAAAGTGCTCTAGGAACGCAGAGTCCATTTCAGAGAAAGAACAGTTTTTCTTTATCCTTTTACAACATTGATCTACCCTGCATTTTCTTTTTTTTTTTTTCTTAAGGTTTTTGCCATAGGGTGTGTGCACTCTCCAGAGAGAGACAGACAGAGACAGAGAGAGAGAAAGTAAGAAATCACCCTCCCGGGCGGGGGGTAGGTGGGAATAGCCATACCACAATCTCCCCTCCTCTATTTTCCTCTTGAGGTTTTGGGCATGCACACACAAGCTGTCTGGTGTGATTCTCGAGCCACTGGGTCTGGGACTCTTATCATGGTCAGCCACAGGAGAGTCCAGTGCCTTAACCACCATGCCACCTGCCAGCCCCTAGCCTTCATTTTCTAATCCAGGATACAACTTTTTAGATTGGTGGACATGTTCTTTCACTATGTGAGAACCTATCATGTCTTCCACATACACAGAAACACACATGCAAACATATTCACAGGGTGTGTTCTTACTGTGAACATACAAGACAATCAACTGTAACACTTTTTCAGTTCATTTCCCATAGTTTGAATGTTTGGATTTGACATAATTTTAAAAGAAGATATTAGTAGATTGGGTGAACATTGGTTAGTACCATTTTTCTCAGTCTGTTTTCATCAGATGTAAAAGTAATAGGAGTCAACTCACTTAAGAATACCATAATAAATATAAAATAAGCACAAAAGTACCCATATCAGAGGTTTTGCCAGTCATCTGCTCCCACTGCTCCTTACCCAAACCCAAGTCATGGCTGATTGCAGGTCTCTGGATTCAGAGGACAGAGAATGCTTTCTCCTTGTCTACTTTTTTCCTATGCCAAACGTACTTTTTTCTTTAATTCTCTGTAGCACCGCAAAGACCACAGACAGTGAGCTTGAATACAATTGTCTTTAAGATTGGATTAAGCTGAAAGGCGCTGACAAACCTATAAAAACTTACAAATATCACACAAGTCTAGACCCACATCAAGGTTCTTACTAAGCTTCCCTCCATGATTCTACTGCACATTTCCTGAGATGCAAAGTACAGCTTACAACATATAAAGTGCTCTAGGAACGCAGAGTCCATTTCAGAGAAAGAACAGTTTTTCTTTATCCTTTTACAACATTGATCTACCCTGCATTTTCTTTTTTTTTTTTCTTAAGGTTTTTGCCATAGGGTGTGTGCACTCTCCAGAGAGAGACAGACAGAGACAGAGAGAGGGAAAGTAAGAAATCACCCTCCCGGGCGGGGGGTAGGTGGGAATAGCCATACCACAATCTCCCCTCCTCTATTTTCCTCTTGAGGTTTTGGGCATGCACACACAAGCTGTCTGGTGTGATTCTCGAGCCACTGAGTCTGGGACTCTTATCATGGTCAGCCACAGGAGAGTCCAGTGCCTTAACCACCATGCCACCTGCCAGCCCCTAGCCTTCATTTTCTAATCCAGGATACAACTTTTTAGATTGGTGGACATGTTCTTTCACTATGTGAGAACCTATCATGTCTTCCACATACACAGAAATACACATGCAAACATATTCACAGGGTGTGTTCTTACTGTGAACATACAAGACAATCAACTGTAACACTTTTTCAGTTCATTTCCCATAGTTTGAATGTTTGGATTTGACATAATTTTAAAAGAAGATATTAGTAGATTGGGTGAACATTGGTTAGTACCATTTTTCTCAGTCTGTTTTCATCAGATGTAAAAGTAATAGGAGTCAACTCACTTAAGAATACCATAATAAATATAAAATAAGCACAAAAGTACCCATATCAGAGGTTTTTATGAGGTAACATGTGGAAAGTGCCACATACTCTATTTGTCCTCAATTGAACATATCTAATAAAATGACAAAAATCATGCATTAACAAAATAGTTTGTAAATGGAATTAGCCCTATACACTTCCTCCAGTGAAACATTTTATTCATCTTATCTCCTAGGTATGAACTCTAAGCAATAGTCTAATTGTGAGCCAATGGTTTTGCCCAAATACAAAGAATTTTCAGTTCATAGGTAAATAATTTTGCTGGAAGGTGCTGTCATAAATATGATTTAGTTTTTCACACTCAGTCTTTAAGCAGTCTATCCTAAGGGCAAAGCTCTTATCACAGAGGAGATTCTGCTATTTTTTTGTTTAAGTTAAAAGTGAAGTAGTAACGAAAAGGAAAGACCAAATTTGTAATAAAATTGTACCTCATTCCAAAATCATATTATATACAGAGGTCCCCATTTCACTTTTGATGGAGAGGAGTCCTGATCAGGAGGAGGTTTCTTACCAAGATCATTCCATATCTAGAAAGTGGAGTGTGAATCTGTGAGAGGAAGTACCTGGAGCAGTTAGGACCTAGCACAGGTCCAGTCGGACTGTTCTAGTCTACATATAAGAAAGATAGTGAAAATAAATCTTGACTAATACAAGGTGCAAAACCACACAGGCATCAGGTCAATGGATTACTAGACTCAGGGTTCTTTCCATTTTTATTATACACGCTCAAGGATATACAAGTCCCATTCTATAATCAAATTCTTCTTAATAATTACAGTTTGCCCATGAAGGACAGAATACACAATAAATGTCTCTAGAAGTAGATTTAGCATGCTGGATTATAATATACAACATACTGCAACAGCATTTGGATTAATAACCTTAGATCTGGCATATTCTTATAGATTTCTTGACCTGGTTTTGTAAGAAATGAGACTATCTAATCATCAGGCATCTCCAAATCAGGGCAAAATATTACTGTTGAGATAGTAATTCTTTTCTTACAATATTATACTGAATTGCTGTTATGTGCATGTCCAATAACCTAAGATAATATGTCCTACAATTATAACAAAAAATACAGAATGTTTCAGGAATAATATCTAGTTACTTAAGGGCAATTTGTTTAATCAAGACTTTGAATCTCCCAATTCAAATACCCTATGCTAACAATATTAATTTGTCAAATAAGATAGTTCTACAATTTCAGATAAATTACATTATATATTTGAAACACACAGAACTTAATTCCAAAGTTGTAATTTTTAAAATTAGTTACAAGACTTAAAAAGATCCTCTAATTGATCCCAATATATACAAGATAAAGATGAAAACTGACTAACCTCCCTTTCATAATAGGTAAATTAATGTGATAATTTAGCTCTCCCAGACAATGAAATTATAATTTTCTTTTTTTAAACTTTTTTTGTTATACGTTGCATACGCTGACCAGACAGACAGACAGACAGAGACAGAGAAAGGGAAAGTGAGAAATCACCCATCAGGAAGATAATGACACCAGAACCTCTTCTCCTCAATTCTCCTCTTGGGATTTTGGGCACACATGCATCTGCGTCCAGAGTGATTTTCAAGCCATGGGGTCCAGGACTCAAACCACAGTTAGGCATGTGGAGTTTAGTGCCTTAACCATCACATCACCCACTAGCCCTAACTGGTATTTTTAAATAAAGTTGACTTTTCAATATATATAATTTATGGGTAAGCTTTTGCAAAAACAGAAATTATATTTGAAAAATACCAATAAAAATTTGGCATGGTGGGGAGGCAGGTTAAGGTGCTGGACTTCCACAAGACTGACTATGGTTCAAGTCCTGAAACTGGTGGCCTGCTTTCTCACTTTCCCTCTCTCTCTCTCTGGTCAAATTAAAATAAATAAATAAATGAATGAATAAATTAATAAATAAATTAATTAAATTAAAGAAATCATTAGTTTTTTTTTTAAATCCCTGCATAGTAACTGATTTTAATCATTTACTTAATTTAGCTTGCCAAAAGCAAACATCCAACTACCTCTATTTTCTGAATATAAACATACTTTCAGAAATCTAAAATCATCATAAATTTGTTTTTAATTATTATTTCACTATACTAAAATGTTTAGAAGATTCTGGGATAATTCCAGTTGAGAAAGAAATCTTTATGTCCTTTAAGTAATTCAACCAGTTGCTTTAATTACATAGTTGATATAACATGGGCAACTGTATAGGAGCATATTGGCATTTCTACTACATTATCAAATAGTTTTTGAGTCAAATGTATAAATCATCTTTTAAAGAGAATTATAAAAATACATAGACAAGTATGTAATATTAAAATACTTATTAAAAATACATTTGGACTTCTTTTAAGTCACTAAATAACAAGTTACTATGGAATCATAAGTCCTTTTAACAAGCTATTGGACAATGCTATTGACCTAGTTAATGTTATTGTAAATGACTGAAGATAGAACCAAATTTCCTTTCAGAATGATGATACAGCATAGACTACTTTTATCATTATGTTATAATTATTACAAGTTTGTGAGATTTATATGTACTTTCTAATACTTTTCTATTACTTGGATTACCATTACATTCCAGCTGCTTCCATTTGCTAATGTCTTACACAGACCGAAAAATTAGATCTTGGGGAACATAATAACATCTATAAATATAGTAGTCATTTGTTTTATAGTGACTGAAACAACTATCTGGAATTTTCAATATTGCTTCCATCTGTTGGTTGGTAAAAGAATATAGGCTGAATAGCTACAGTTTGTAAAACAAAATAGTTTAACAATATAGTTTTAACTATTTGAATACTTACAATGTGCCTATCTCTGCACTAAGAATTTTACATACATTGTCTCATTTAATACTAATTATAGTTCTGTAAGTTGAGTTTTATTATGTATCTACTTTGAGGCCTAAAGTGCCCAGGGTATTTACATAGCCAGTGTTACCTCAGAAAACATTTAGTTAAATCTTTCCTCTGGTAGAATCATCTCTGATTTTTTAAAAGTTTACCTGGTTGCTATTTCCTTTTCAATGGTTATGCTAACATTCAGGTGGAACTGATATTAGTTTATCATATATAAAGTATTATTATAGGTATTATTCTACATGCTTTTGAGAAAAAGTTATACTTGGAGACAGTTGTTATTTAAATTATATTACAAATGGATATACTGAGTTTTTTGAAAGTAAAGTGATTGGCCCAAATTCACTTCTCCAATAAATAACATCCTGATTGCAAAAACAAGAATCATTGCTATATTGTTTATCCCATACAGGGCATCTATCTATCTTGGATCACATCTCTAAATTAGAATGAAAGAAAAAATTAGATTTTAAGCTTTTATTCCCTTATGAGTGAGCCTTACCATTAATTACATTTGATTTTTAGAGTTAAAAGTTAAAAAAAAAAAAAAAACAAGAACCTTTTGAAAAAAAGTCTTCAGTTTTATAAACAGGTGGTACAGACTCCATTCCATTAGATTATAAAATTCTGCATAATGTATGTTAAGCTGAAAAAAATTATAAAAAAAGATTTAAAGTTCTAAAAAGAAAAATTGAGAAGCCAGTTGATGGCCCAATGATAACTCAAATTAACTCACAATGAATAGTTCCCTGGTTCAAGCCCTATGGCCTTTCGGGATTAGGTTGGGTTGTGGAGTGAGGAACACTTTAAGGCTGCTTCTCTTCTTTTTGTCTGTATGTCTCTCTTGTTCTCTCTCTGTCATGGAAAAAAAAATGTGTGTGTGTGTGTGTGTGTGTGGTATGTGTGTATAGATAAAGGTGTGTGTGTGTGTGTGTGTGGAATGTGTGTCTAGATAAGCACATAGATACAAAACCTAAACTTATATACCATGAGAAAAGACTGAAGAGAGTACTTGTATTTTCACTTTTCACTGTATAAAGAATAAAAAGTGGACCACCTAGGATTTTAACTTCTTAGAACTCAATGTCAAATAAGAATCAAACAACAATATTTTTAAGACTGTAAATTATTGCCTTTACTAATTGATTATAATTTTACAAAGGAACACGATGCGAATACTCTGAAGATTTAATACACTCTCCTGTGCTCCTTGCTTCTTTCTCATTTGTAGTGTTAACAGAGGTGTAAAGCTGATGAAAGTGCAGCAATAGAAGTAGGAGAGACTACTTGAAAGGAAATTGAGAGTTTTCAGGTAGGATGACAGACTTGGCTGGTAAGTGTAGTAAACTGAAGCTTTTTTGAAAAGGGAAAGGAAAGACATGGAGGATGTGGACCACATGAATGACAAGAAAGTAATTTCCACCAAGCACATCTGTAATTACTGAATTAAGTGTTTACAAACACATGTGCATTCCCACACCCCTAAACACACACACATACACATATATAAACACACACATACTTCTGAGAGAAGCTATTATATTTCCTTTGGTTTAAAATGGATTGAACCAATTCAAATATTATACAGTAGTAAATACATTCACATTTTATCCAGCTTTTCTTTCTGAAAGCATTTACTGCTCATATATTATGTGCAGTGTAGTCTCTGGTGTCTGAAAAGATAACACCATATGGGAACCTTGATTATAAGTCTTAGTAAAACTATCAAATACAAATGTCTTAATATATATGCATGTGTATAATATGTACATGTATATAATATCCTCTATACAAAAATAAATACTTTGCATACGGATATACATTGAGATATATAAAAATGTGCTTGGTCATCTGGACCAAATCTGGACATAAGAGCACAATGTCAATATGAGACTGAAGCAGTAACATGGGCCTCCAGAGAACTCTAGGTAGTGAGCCAACACATGTAACTTGCAAATGCCTTTCAAAACTGTGTGAAGGGCTGCACAATATTAATAAATTATGTGATATAGTCACTGATTTTTTAGAACCATAAACATGAAGTAAATTTCAGTGAAGAATAAATGTACCAGCAGCTGTACTTCTCATTTTGTCTAATTTTACCCATTAAGGAATCCTCTGTCTGATGATGAGTTCATTATGTATAAATAAAGCTTCCTGGGGCTGGTGGACTGTCATCCTACTTTTTGTAAACTCCATTTGGTATAGCAAAGAGGAAGGTAAAAGCACTAAGAGCAGAAAGGAAGTGTTTTATCTGAGGATACATTTGCATCCCTCTTGGGATTGAATATAGTCAGTGTTAAATTTATTCCAATGCCCCTCAATGGAGTTTCAGTAAATCTAAATGAAATGCAAGCCAATGCTCCAACTTTGGCAGCCAAAAATTATAAAATCTTTGTTGGAATCAGACAATTGAAGGGACTCATCCATTGTGTTCTAACACATTTTATGCCTCCAATTACAAAGGCTATCATGGGCCAAAGTGCAGGACGCAGAACTGGTCTGAGTGTAATGGTAAGATGGGACTGGGCACTGATGATGAGTAAGGAAGCCGATTCATTAAGGTTTGCCCTAAAAAACAAGTTGTCCCAACAGCTGCTTATTTCAATCTTACAGTGGAAGAAACGGCACTTGCGGCTCTCCAGATAAGCTCTGTATGAATCAATTCAATTATCTTATTTCATAGAGAGGATGGGAACTGAACAACCTCAATTGCAAAACCCCATCTGGTAATATCAATTCGATTTACCATTTACTGCATCATAGCTTAGCATTTAACTTGGAGCCATCAAATAGTCAACCAAGGAGTTGTCTGGCAATCATCATGCTAAGTCCTTGAGAAGCAGCTTTGTTAAAAATATGTAAGACATAATATAAAGAAAAAGGCTAACTACAATGTGCTTTCTAAGGTGATCAAATATTATCCAGGAGTGTGTGTGTGTGTGTGTGTGTGTGCATATATATATATAAAAACATGAGTGTATAGGAGTATACCTGTAGGATTTAATCATTTCTAACACACTATCACCTCAATACTGTAAAAACATTCTCAGTGATATGAAATGAAATAGATTGTAATGACTGAAAAATGCTGATAGTGAAACCTCAAGAATGAGCCCCAAATATAAGACCCCCATGTTTCCTCCTTTTTATCCAAGGGCATTTAACAAGGTTTTGGGTAGCTAATTGGCCACAGCCTTCCTACACAGTACATTAACAATTTAAGGCTACAATTTTATCTTTTGGTATGCTTCGATCATATGGAACTTAATGATTTTAAAGACAAGTAACAGTTTAAAATATTACTGAATTCTCTGTTTGTTTGAGATGTTACTTGAATTAAACTAGAAGCCACTCTTAGAGTGTTTTCATAATAGTATCACCAGTAATGCCTTGAAGTGCCTTCGTCCTACCTGTCTCTCTCTCATAAGTCCATACATGCTATCACGAAAAAATTTTTTTCAATGATGGGCCAGCCTGTGGCATGGTGGTCAAGGCAGCTGGATCCCACAAAGCAAGTCAGGGGTAGAGCAGAGGCTTGAAAGACACACTGGATGTGAGGGCATGCGTGCAGAAAATCATAACAGGATAAAGAATGGAGAAGGAGGGATTGTAGCCTGACCACATCTTTTTGGTGGGTGCATTCTCCCTCTCCATATCTCTGTCTGTCTCTGACTCTCTCAAGAGCACACATGCCTTCTGGTGATAAAACAAAACAGGACAGGAAGAGAGAGGGCATGGGGGGAGGGAAGGAAGGGATATCCTGTTTTTGTTTTTTTTTTTTTCCAAAAAGAGCCATCTGCCTATGGAAGAGGTACCATAAACATAACTAACTTGCCAAGGTCAATTTACTCATTGTTTAAGTCAGCTAATCAAATTCTCAACAGAGCTTTATTTTCCAAGTATCATTTTGAACATCAAATTTCATTTCTCTTCTATTAATATTTCTCAGTGCACCACATGCTAAGGTTTAAATAGCTAATAAATAGTCCCAGGTTCCCTGTCTGATTTCAAAATAATTAAATAACAGATAGATGGTTCAGACAAGTGGAGAGTAAAATACCACTGTATTACCCAGAAAATTCACATCAGAGTCTATAGAAACTATCTGCCCATCAAAGACTTGCTAAGATGTTCACTGGACAGATTTACTTAGTCATAGAATGCCAATATAAGCCTATCCCTAGTAGCAAAACATTGACAATACCATAAATACTCAGCAAAAAAATAATCTATGTAAATCATGAATATCATTTTTGGTCATTGAACTGAATGAGGCAGTTTTCATTGGTGAGTCTAGGTGTATGTGTGTGTGTACATGTATGTATATACACATGTGTAAGTATATATGCTGAAAGGAAGCATATCTAAAGAAGCATACGTACTCGTGTGGGTATACATACACATGCATTAGGTTTAGCTAATGTCCTCCCATTCATTATAATATTTGTGATCTTTGATTTTAAAATTGGCATCTATATTTTTATCTTCTGTTAAAAGATATTGACACAAATGTATTTAATTTGTTGTGATTTTTTCTTTTCTGTTTATGATTTTAGGCATTTTTTTCCCCTGTAGTGGTAATTCATTTTTCTTAATCATGTATTTATTTTTACAAAAATAAAGATTCTAAACATTATTTACTTTAATGAAACTTGATAAAGTACAGCATGACTTTAAATATTAACAAAAATTATCATAAAGCTTTTCTTCAGACTTTGGAAGTTTAACTTTAAATGTTGCTCTAATCACGATGGCTCTATAGTTTTAAAGCTAATTCTTAGGGAACAATAAACAGGGCAAGATTAACTATTAAGGACAGAGAAGGCAACTCATATTTCCAGTAATCCCCAGACAATACTTCTTTATATCTTACCTACTTATTTTCAAAGGTAAATAGATCATTGGGACCAGCAGATGGCGTAGTGGTTATGTTGCTGGACTCCCACATGGCTCACCATAGTTCCGAGTCCTGGACCCTTGAAACATGTCAGGCGCATATGCGTGCATGCCCAAGATCTGGAGGAGAAGGGATTGTGGTGTGGCCATCTCTCCGTGTCTCTCTGTCTGTCTCTGTTTCCCTAGCAAGCACACACCTCTATAGGAAAACTCTCTATTAAAAAAAAAAAAAAGTAAATAGATCATAATAAACTTATTTAATAAACGTTTGAAAAGGCCTGCTCCTTGGTGTGGAAAGGCAGCTCTGCCATTTTTTTTTTCCTAAATTTTCCTGTTTCCTATTATTTTCAATCTTTTAGTTCTTTACAATGCTCATTTATAGCATGTACTTTTTATAAACATTAATTTAGGTAAAAGTAGATAACAAAATATATAAATCATTTAAACCTGGCATATACTTACTCAATTGTCAAACAATAACTAGAGACAAAACTGGGGATTCAAAGGTCACCAACAAGCCCTCTTCATTATGGGACTCTCATTCATTCCTCAGGACAGCTTGAGTCCTCTCACTGGCATATGAGAAATGGAGAATGCCTCTGATTTAGATAAATATATGTTTTTAATTGTCAGAGGGCACTTGTACTCATCAGAGGCAGATAGATAAAGTGAGAGAGCACTCCTCACTAGAGGGGGAGTGTGGTTATAAGACAATCCCTCCTCCTCCATTTCTCCATCCTGTTGGGCTTAAGGGCACATGCACATGCACCTAGCATATTTCCAAGTCACCAGAGCTGAAATTCAAATCATGGTTGACCATACGGGATCCAGGTCCACTAAGCTATGTGGCCAGCCCTAAATAAATATTAAACATAACTGACACTTTTTTTTGTTTAGAGAGATTTTTTTCGCTATAGGGCGTGTGCGCTCGCCAGACAGACAGAGAGAGACAGAGAGATAGAAAGCAAGAAATCACCCCCCGGGGGGATGGCCACGCCGCAATCCCTTCTCCTCCATTCTCCTCCAGGGATCTTGGGCTCGCATGCACACGCGCCTGGCGTGAGTTTTAAGCCACTGGGTCCAGGACATGAACCGTGGTCGACTACGTAGGAGTCCAGCGACATAGCCATTACGCTAACTGCTGGTTCCCACATAACTGACATTTGATGTTCTAATTTTATTTAGTTAAACATACAAACAGAATATCTAATAGTATATTTGCATATATTAGTGTACTTTTTTGTATGCACTACAAAGAATAGTTACTTAGTTTTAGAAATTAGCATTATGTTATCCTTTTAGATTTATACCCAGCATTCAAAAACATACACACCTAGGGCCAATGGGTTGTGTGATTAAGGCACTGGACTCCCACATGGCTGACAGCAGTTTGAGTCCTGGACCTGGCAGCTTTACTATCACACCAGGTGCATGTGCAAACTGGGTACATGTGCACATATGCCTGAAATCCCGAGAAGAATGCAGAAGGAGGGAATGCAATGTGGCCATCCCCCCCTGGGGTTAGTTTTCTCACTTTCTCTCTATCACTGTCTTGCTCTCTGATGTATGCACATATCAATAAATCTTAAAAGAATAAATAAATACATACATATATGGTCTAGTCTCAGTGGCAAAGTCAAGAGAGTACTGAACCAGGACCACAAGTTGGCATAATGCTATGTCACTGGACTCCGATGTAGTCGACAGTGGTTCGAGTCCAGACCCAGTGGCTTAAAGTCACGCCAGGAGTGTGTGCATGCATGCCCAAGATCCCAAGAGGAGAATGGAGAAGAAGGGACTGTGGTGTGGCCATCCCCCCTGGGGGTGATTTCTTGCTTTCTGTCTTTCCACTCTTTGTCTTTCTGGCAAGAGCATGCACCCTATAGCAAAAACCTCTCAAAAAAAAAAAAAAAAAAAAAAAGGAGAGTACTGAAACATACTGCTGAAAGCCACATGCCATCCACGGTTCAGATTCCCAGCCTGGTCTATCTACAAAATGCCGTTGAACTCAAGATTCTGATAATTTGTAGAATTGGGAGGAGAGGATTGCACTGTGACAACAATTATCATGGGTACCTCTCTCTCTGTCTCTCTATATGCTCTCATTAAAAAATAAACACACACACAATTCTCTCTCATATACATACACTCCCTAAAACCTACATTGCCTTATGTTTTAGTCACATCTATTTCTCTGTTTTCATCACCTGTGTCACTCAAGATGCTTCTGTCTCCTAGACTGGTGCTTCCTTATCTGTCTGCTAAAATCGTAACTAATTGTCCAGCATGACTTCTTCCCTCGTTCTCTAAAGTAGCTTCCTCCGTCTCCGTATAAGACTAAAGATTTATTTTCTCTGGATTTTCACAACTCTTTGATCCTTCAGGTCCTATGTAGAAAAACAATTACAGTATTTTGTTACTTACAAGGCATTTTTTCAAAAAGGTATATTTGCTGAACTTATTTTGCCTAGCCATCATTGTTTTGGTTGCAGGTTACATATTAAGCAAGCAAAAACGTTTACGAGGCAATAGCAGGGAATGTGTGGATAGTCACAGTGTAGAGGTAAGAAGAGGGTCTAGAAGATAAGATAACTCAAAAGGGAACCTGACACATTAGTTGCGAGAAGATGGTCTTTTGAAAAATTTCTGGTGGTTGGGACCAGCAGTCGGCAAAATGGCTATGTCGCTGGACTCTCATGTAGTGGACCGCAGTTTGAATCCCGGACCTGGTGGCTTAAACTCATGCTGGGCATGTGTACGTGCATGCTGAAGATTCTGAGAGGAGAACGGAGAAGAGGGGATTGCGGCGAAGTCATCCTCCTGGAGAATGATTTCTTGCTTTCTGTCTCTCCGTCTCTCTCTGTCTTTCTGGCGAGTGCACTTGCCCAATAGCAAAATCCTCTCAAAAAAAAGGAAAAGAAAAAGCACTGGTGGATCAACTGGATATCAATATGTAAACAAAACTAAAACAACCTTTACCTTTATACCACAGTACATATAAACTTCATTACCAGGTAACTTAGAGATGTAAATTTTAAAAAGAGTACAGTAATGCACTAACACTTTTATTAAAAACAAACAAACAAACAAAAAACACTTGTATTTAAAAAAGAATATCATGACTTCTGAACAAATAAAAGTTTATTAAGCTGAAACAAAAAAGACTTAAAAATTAAAATTTTGAGTTTTAAATAAAAATTTAGAACGTCTATTCATCAAAGGATACCTTTTGGCAAGACACCGGACATTGACATATTATATAACCAATAACTCATACTATATAAAGAGCTAGACTATAAATTTTCTTACAAATTTTCTTACAAATCAGTAAGAAAAATACAACTATAATAAATAGAATTATGATTAAAAGACAACTAAAATAGTATTGAGCCTTCAAGAGAATGCAAATTAAACTATAATGAGATACTATTACATACCCAACCCAATGAGTAAGAAAGAAATAAAAGCTCACAATATCAAATTTTGGAATGGTTATCAAGTAATCTCAACTCATAGATTTGTGTAAACAACTACAGGCACTTTAGAAATGTGTATTAAACCTGAACATCCATACAGTCTTGACCTGGTAATCATCTAGTATATATACAGCAAAATGTATACATTGGTTAGCTAAAAGACATGTGGAAGAAAGTTCATAGCAATACTATTCAATAAGGAACTCAAATGTTCAGCCAAAAGTAATAGATACACAAATTGTACTATAGTCATGCAAATACAGAAAGCTCTTGTTTGCCTGGTAGGGCAAGACCATAATGATGATCATACTGGCTGGAACTGTGCAAAGAGTTCATAATTATCAATGATAATATTTTTGTTATCATGGGAGATTATTACTGTTCCATGAAATTAATAAGTTTATGTCAACATTTTCAAAATGCTCTTGCTGCTGCTTACAAATTCATAGGATAATGAAAGTGTAAAACTAATATTACTATTTATTTTGGTACTCTATAATTTAAACTACTAGAGTACTGAAAGTTAAAATGTTTTATGTCTTTGTAGAAGACTTAGGACATGGAATTAGAACAGTATTGCCTTTTTCTCATAGTGTAACTTCAGTGTTTTTTCTGTCTTAGAAAACTATTCTACCACTATCTAAGAGTAAATAAGCATCCAATATTTTATTTCTTTGAGTTTTTGATTTTATGAAGCATATCCAAGAGCTTTTTATTTCATTTATTTTTTTAAAGCAATCTTTGCTATAGGGTGTGTGTGCTCACCAGAGACAAAGAAAGTGAGAAATCATCCCCCAGGGGGGATGGTCACACCACAGTCCCTTCTCTTCCATTCTTCCCTTAGGATTTTAGGCATGTATACACATGTAGCTGGTATGAGTTTTAAGCTCCTGGGTCTAAGATTCAAACCATGGTTGACTACTTGGGAGTCCAGCGATGTAATCATTATGCCATCTGCTAGTGCCTCCAAGAGCTTTTATGATGCAAGGTTTTTGCCACTGTTACTTCCTCTGGAATGCTTCTACACTTTCACAACATCCTTTCTCATTTATATCAATAAATCTGCTTTTACTATTAATAGTTTCCTATGACTGAAATGGCATTGTTGACATTCCTTAGTTAGCTATTTGTTCCATCCTCAACTGGCGTTCTGTTTGAATTCTGCAAAGTTACTGTATTTTCACCATGTAAAGTTTCTACCATACTAAACTATTCAAGTTATATTAATTTTATATTGTTGCATTAACAAGTTACCACAAACTTGGTGGCTTAAAATAATAAAAAATGTATGTTCCTACAGTTCTGAAGGTTAAAAATCCAACACAGAACACACAGGTTATAATCAAGATGGCCGCAGACCTCAGTTCTTTTCTGGAAACTCTAGGAGAGAATCTGCTTCCTTTCTGTTTTCAGCTTCTCTAGGATGTCAATATCCCTTGGCTCCTAGCCCGACTACTCTATCTTCAGAAGCATTACATCACTCTGACCATTGTTTCATAGTCATGTCTTCTGAACTTGCTGGGCAAGGTTACCTATTTTAAATACCTATGTGATCATTTTGGTTCCATCTTGATAATCCAGATGTTTATGTTTCCTGTCTAGAAATCCTTACTTTGTTACAACAGCACAATTTCTTTTACCATGTAAAGTGACATGTTCACATGTTCCAGACATTAGGATGTTGACATTCTGGGAAGCCACTATTCTGCCTATCTGAGGGTAGGTGCCACACCTTTAGCTTCTCTCTTGCTCCTTCTTCACTCTGTCTTCCTGAGATCCAGATGCTTGTCCAGTTGGCCCTCATAAATATCTTGTGACCATTAACTTCAACTTGTAGAATTGGTCCATGGCTGGAGCCATTCCAGAGATAAGCACAGTCCTCTCACATTAACATCACTAAAATAGGGGCGCTAAACCCTGAACACACTCTGCTAATTCTGTTTATCAATAAGCTAGCCTCTACTGTAACCTTCAAACTATGTACAAACCAGACCCCTGTCTTCATGACAGACAATTTGTTTTCATATTTAATTGATTTATGAATGCTTTGTTCTTAACATCTATAACCTGAGCCTGTGCTCAATGATGACAAGGGCCATTTTCCACCTGGCAGTTTGCAGAACATACTGTCCTATGTAAGCAAACTCATGTCTCCCCCTACTGGACTTTGGATGCATTCTTTGGAATTAGTAAACACTATAGACAGGCCCTCTCAGAACTGGGGCTTCCCCAGAACACTACCACAAGAAGTAAACACTCCATTTTGAGTAAAAGTAGCTTTTCATTCATAAGATAATGAAAATAAAAGATTTCCCCTTTTTTTCTCTATATATACTTTCTGAAGTACATTGCATGGGTTTATCATTAAGAGTTAAGGAATATGCTTTAAATTAAGATACACAGTGACCAACGACTGACAGATTGAAAGGTTGTGATTAGTCACTGACTGTAATGAACATTTACTATGTAAATAATGATTTGTAGACTGAAAAGCTGGCAATAAAATTTGAGTGTGGGACCAGCAGATGGCGTGATGGAGTAATGGCTATGTTGCTGGACTCCCATGTAGATGACTGCGGTTTGAGTCCTGGATCCAGTGGCTTAAACTCACGCCAGGCACATGTGTGTGCACGTGCCTAAGATCCCGAGAGTTGAATGGAGGAGAAGGGATTGCAGCATGGTCATACCTCCGGGGAGGGTGGCGTGATTTCTTGCTTTCTGTCTCTCTGTCTCTGTGTCTCTCTGGCAAATGCATGTGCCCTATAGCAAAATCCTCTCAAAATAAATAAATAAATAAAGTGTATGCAGATACACTTGATATACCATGGGAACTGAAATTTGAGCCATGTTGTGAAAATCAACTGAACTTCTGGGTCTCATTAAAAAATAAAGGGCTTGGGGAACCAGCAGTTAGCGTAATGGCTATGTCGCTGGACTCCCACGTAGTCGACCGCGG
>NW_006203535.1:132593-150690 GCF_000334495.1 Tupaia belangeri chinensis | reverse complement strand
TTTTTTCTGTCTTAGAAAACTATTCTACCACTATCTAAGAGTAAATAAGCATCCAATATTTTATTTCTTTGAGTTTTTGATTTTATGAAGCATATCCAAGAGCTTTTTATTTCATTTATTTTTTTAAAGCAATCTTTGCTATAGGGTGTGTGTGCTCACCAGAGACAAAGAAAGTGAGAAATCATCCCCCAGGGGGGATGGTCACACCACAGTCCCTTCTCTTCCATTCTTCCCTTAGGATTTTAGGCATGTATACACATGTAGCTGGTATGAGTTTTAAGCTCCTGGGTCTAAGATTCAAACCATGGTTGACTACTTGGGAGTCCAGCGATGTAATCATTATGCCATCTGCTAGTGCCTCCAAGAGCTTTTATGATGCAAGGTTTTTGCCACTGTTACTTCCTCTGGAATGCTTCTACACTTTCACAACATCCTTTCTCATTTATATCAATAAATCTGCTTTTACTATTAATAGTTTCCTATGACTGAAATGGCATTGTTGACATTCCTTAGTTAGCTATTTGTTCCATCCTCAACTGGCGTTCTGTTTGAATTCTGCAAAGTTACTGTATTTTCACCATGTAAAGTTTCTACCATACTAAACTATTCAAGTTATATTAATTTTATATTGTTGCATTAACAAGTTACCACAAACTTGGTGGCTTAAAATAATAAAAAATGTATGTTCCTACAGTTCTGAAGGTTAAAAATCCAACACAGAACACACAGGTTATAATCAAGATGGCCGCAGACCTCAGTTCTTTTCTGGAAACTCTAGGAGAGAATCTGCTTCCTTTCTGTTTTCAGCTTCTCTAGGATGTCAATATCCCTTGGCTCCTAGCCCGACTACTCTATCTTCAGAAGCATTACATCACTCTGACCATTGTTTCATAGTCATGTCTTCTGAACTTGCTGGGCAAGGTTACCTATTTTAAATACCTATGTGATCATTTTGGTTCCATCTTGATAATCCAGATGTTTATGTTTCCTGTCTAGAAATCCTTACTTTGTTACAACAGCACAATTTCTTTTACCATGTAAAGTGACATGTTCACATGTTCCAGACATTAGGATGTTGACATTCTGGGAAGCCACTATTCTGCCTATCTGAGGGTAGGTGCCACACCTTTAGCTTCTCTCTTGCTCCTTCTTCACTCTGTCTTCCTGAGATCCAGATGCTTGTCCAGTTGGCCCTCATAAATATCTTGTGACCATTAACTTCAACTTGTAGAATTGGTCCATGGCTGGAGCCATTCCAGAGATAAGCACAGTCCTCTCACATTAACATCACTAAAATAGGGGCGCTAAACCCTGAACACACTCTGCTAATTCTGTTTATCAATAAGCTAGCCTCTACTGTAACCTTCAAACTATGTACAAACCAGACCCCTGTCTTCATGACAGACAATTTGTTTTCATATTTAATTGATTTATGAATGCTTTGTTCTTAACATCTATAACCTGAGCCTGTGCTCAATGATGACAAGGGCCATTTTCCACCTGGCAGTTTGCAGAACATACTGTCCTATGTAAGCAAACTCATGTCTCCCCCTACTGGACTTTGGATGCATTCTTTGGAATTAGTAAACACTATAGACAGGCCCTCTCAGAACTGGGGCTTCCCCAGAACACTACCACAAGAAGTAAACACTCCATTTTGAGTAAAAGTAGCTTTTCATTCATAAGATAATGAAAATAAAAGATTTCCCCTTTTTTTTCTCTATATATACTTTCTGAAGTACATTGCATGGGTTTATCATTAAGAGTTAAGGAATATGCTTTAAATTAAGATACACAGTGACCAACGACTGACAGATTGAAAGGTTGTGATTAGTCACTGACTGTAATGAACATTTACTATGTAAATAATGATTTGTAGACTGAAAAGCTGGCAATAAAATTTGAGTGTGGGACCAGCAGATGGCGTGATGGAGTAATGGCTATGTTGCTGGACTCCCATGTAGATGACTGCGGTTTGAGTCCTGGATCCAGTGGCTTAAATTCACGCCAGGCACATGTGTGTGCACGTGCCTAAGATCCCGAGAGGTGAATGGAGGAGAAGGGATTGCAGCATGGTCATACCTCCGGGGAGGGTGGCGTGATTTCTTGCTTTCTGTCTCTCTGTCTCTGTGTCTCTCTGGCAAATGCATGTGCCCTATAGCAAAATCCTCTCAAAATAAATAAATAAATAAAGTGTATGCAGATACACTTGATATACCATGGGAACTGAAATTTGAGCCATGTTGTGAAAATCAACTGAACTTCTGGGTCTCATTAAAAAATAAAGGGCTTGGGGAACCAGCAGTTAGCGTAATGGCTATGTCGCTGGACTCCCACGTAGTCGACCGCGGTTCGAATCCCAGACCCGGTGACTTAAAACTCAGGCCGGGCGCGTGTGCATGCGTGCCCAAGATCTCGAGAGGAGAATGGAGAAGGGACTGTGGTGTGACCATCCCCCCGGGGGGTGATTTCTCGCTTTCTGTCTCTATGTCTCTCTCTGTCTGTCTGGCGAGCGCACACGCCCTATAGGGGAAAAAAAACCTCTCCAAAAAAAAAAAAAAAATGAAGGGCTTAAACCAGGTTATTCTTTCTTTCTTTTATTTTTTTTTTCCCCGAGATATTTTTTGCTATAGGGCATGTGAGCTCACCAGAGACAGAGACAGAAAGACAGAAAGCAAGCAAATTACCCCCCAGGGAGATGGCCATGTTACAATCCCTTCTTCCCATTCTCCTCTCTGGATCTTGGGCACGCATGTACACATGCCCAGCATGAGTTTTAAGCCACCAGGTTAGAGACTCAAACTGCAGTCACAGGTGGGAGTCCAGCTATGTAACCACTGACGCCATCTGTTGGCTCCTCAAACCAAGTTATTCTTAAAACCTTCTGATTCTGTTTCTGTAATTCTTTGAGGAACATAAGAGGCTTTCTGCATTTGAAGACCTAATAATAGTCTCTTAAAATGGAAAGATAGTTTATACAATGTAGTGAGAGTTGTTTTACTTTATATGAAAAGAAAGAATTATCAGTAACGTATGTTTAAAAATAAATGTCATTTGCACTCTTTCAATACAATTGAAAAGTATTAAGTCTTCTAATTCAACTATTAACTGAAAATAATATAAAAATTTGACACCCTGACATTCATTAAATGGTTGTTTTCCCACATACTATACAAGTAATATTTGTCATATGTTTGCTTTGCTAACACTTTGATCTGAGTTCCAAGCAAAAGTTCACATTTTCTAATAGCAGTATATAAAATTATAATAACTTTTTCACATATATGAGGGTTATGGCAGTTAGACCTGCAGTTAGACAACTGTGTTGAGAGAATAATTATATTATTATTAAGAGTGGTAGGTCTTATCTTCAATGCCTAACACACTGAGAGAGAGAGAGAGAGAGAGAGAGAGAGAAAGGAAAGAGACATAATTTCTTCTCTGCTCCCAGCTTGGAAAAAAAAATGTGGGGGACCAGCAGGCAGCATGATGGTTACGGCACTGGACAATCCCACATGGCTGACCACGGTTCAAGTCCCAGACCTGGTGGCTTGATTTCTCACTTTCCCTCTCTCTCTGTATCTCTGGTCAAATTAGAATAAATGAATGAATAAATAATTCTTTAAAAAAATGTGGAACAGGGAGCCAGCAGTTAGCATAATGGCTATGTCGCTGGACTCCCACGTAGTCGACCACGATTCGTGTCCCAGACACAGTGGCTTAAAACTCATGCTGGGCGCATGTGCATGCATGCCCAAGATCCTGAGAGGAGAATAGAGGAGAATGGATTGCGGCATGACCATCCCCCCTGGGGGGTGATTTCTCACTTTTTGTCTCTCTGTCTCTGTCTGGCGAGCACATGTGCCCTATAGCGAAAACCTCTCAAAAAAAAAAAAAATGTGGAACATAGAACTCAGCAATCCTAATAATGAGACTGCTTACATTGAGTAGGCCATTTCAGAGTAAAAGGAGCCAATGTTCTCACCCACTGGAGATTTACTAGAATCCAACTCCCAATCGCATTCCAGAAAGTTTGAGCAACTTTCTGGTGCCCAACTGGAATGTAGGCATATCAGTCAGGCCATAAAAACAGCTTAGTCCCTTCTGTACTATGTAGATCTCTCCTGGTCTTGCCCACTACTCCCTTCAGTGTTCTTGATAAATTCTTTCCCTTACTTCTATTCTTGGCTTGTTAGATTATTTCATCACCTGAATGTTGGCCCATCACACCAAAACACAGGACATGGGAGAAACACTCCAGCTTCTGTTATCTCGTTCTCTTCCCATGCCTCCAGAAAGGAGTGATGTTCTAGACTGCTAGGTGTGGGAGAAGAAACTGAACAGGGTGCTTGACCCCTTCCAGTTTGCACTTTAGATGTAAACTAAGTGTTCTCTGTTTCTCCATCCCATAATATTTCCCGCAAGGAACTCTACCCCATAGATACAACCTACAGTATTGGAGTGTCTATCTAAATCTAGTAAGTAAATTCACCTGTTTTCAGATGGTGCTATTTTCTCAATCTGCTTTATTACTAATAAGCTGGCATTTGAGTCTCCACCATTTTGTGTCATTTCTCACTGGTTCTAATTTAAGGCAAAGAAAAACAATTTTTTATCTGCTATAGAGACCCTCAACATTAATGAACTTCTAAAAATATAAAAAGAAAAGAGATGAGATACGAAAAGAGTTTTACTTATATTTTAAGAGTGAACATTGAAGAACACAAAATAGAATTGTCTAGAAAGCTAGGCTGCAAACATATTTGAAATATTTTTGAGGAAGAATATATTTGTTTCCTTTGGACTTCTGATTTTCTCATAGGGTAAGTTCTATGAGCACAGAGTAAATATTTTGTTTTTATTTTATCAAAAAATTCCAGAAGAGTGCCTTGTATATTAAACATGTACAAACAATAATATTAAATTGATTCCTATCTTTATCTTCTACTTTTTTAAATCCTGGAGTCTTATTTTGCAAATGAGTCTATGTATCAAATAAATTTATTCTATATTTTCCTAATCAGAAATGTATATGACAGGGTTGGTTTCAAATTTTTAAATGTTCAGGAGTTTATTTTTATCTATGTAGTTCACATTTTATAGGTGCATCAATACATTAAAAACAAAACTTTAATTATAATTACACACTTCTTTTAGTTCTAATAATTATTCAAAAGTTAATAAATAAGTATGTCTACAGCACTAAGTTAAATTTATTGAAGGGAAATGACACTTGAAAAAGAAAAAAAAAAAAAAACCTAGAGATTACCTTACCTTTCCCCCACAAATAAGAGTATCTCTTCACCATACTGTTTTTTTTAAAGAATTATTTATTTATTGAATTTCATTTGTTTGTTTGTCTGGTTTTTTTTTTGTTTTGAAAAGAAGAAAAGAAAAGAAAAGAAAAGAAAAGAAAGGGAGAGAAAGGAAAAGAGAGAAAGCAAGCCACCAGGTCCAGGACTTGAACCACAGTCAGCCAGGTAGGAATCCAGCACCCCTGACCACCATACCACCTGCCAGCCCCTATACTATTTTTTGTTTTTTTTCCCCTTTAAGTGTATACCCAGTAATGGGATTACTGGTTCCCAAGGTAGTTCTATTTTTAGTCTTTTAGTATTTTGAGAAAACTGTTTTCCACAATAGCTGTACAACTTTATGTACCCACCAACAGTGAATGCACCCGTTCTCCACAACAAGCCAGCACTTGTTTTTATTGTTGATATAACTAGGGTGAGGTGGAACCATATTGTGGTTTGGCTTTTACACTGCCCTGATGATTAGCAATGCTGAGCAATTGTTCATGTCCTTGTTCACTACTTACATGTCTTTCAAAATTGTTCATTAGGGTCAATTGCCCATTTTTTAATTGGATTATTAGTTTTTATTTTTTTTAAAAGGGTGTGTTGTTTACGTTTCTTATATAGTCTGGTTATAAATCCTCTGCTGGACATAGCTAGAAAGGGAAGAAAATGAGGAAATGTAGTAAAAACTTGGTTAACAGATACAAGAGTCCATGTAGATAAGGGGAATGAGTTCTATAATACTACAGTGCAGTAGAATAATAATGGTGACAATTTAGTATATATAAAAACAGAAAAGTGCACACCACAAAGTAGTAACATATGTTTGAGATGGTGGATATGTTTTTGTTGTGATTGTATCATTACACAATGTACATACGATTTTTTAAAAAAAGCCTACAATGTGCCCCATAAATTTGTGCAAATACTACATATAAAATAGAAATTATAATTAAAAAGACATTAAAAATAGTATACAAAATTTAACCTATAATTTAAATTTTTTTACTTGTTTGCATTTATTCAAGGTAGCCAAAATTCCTTTCTCTTAATATAATCTTATTTGAAAAATTGAACCAGGAAGTAAAAATGAGCCTGAATAGACCCATAACAAGTAATAACACTGAATCAGTAATAGTCTCCCAACAAAGAAAAGCCCAGGTATGGATGACTTCACTTCTGAATTCTATAAAACTTTTAAAGAAGAGCTAACTCTAATTCACCTCAAACTATTCCTAAATATCCAAAAGGAAGGAATTCTTCCAAAGTCATTCTATCAAGCATCCCTCATATTGATACTTAAAATAGACAAGGATATAACAAAAGGAAAACTACAGACCAATATCTCCAATGAATACAGATGTAAAATCCTTAAAAAGTTACTAGCAAATCATATTTAACAACACGTTATAAAGATTGTATCAGGCCAACAGATAGCATGTTGTTAAGGCATTTAACTCTCACATGGCCAACCACAGTTCGAGTACCAGACCAGATAGCTTGCCTTCTCCCTCTCTTTCTCTCTCTCTCTCTCACTATCTCTCTTGGTGAGTATGCATGCCCCATAGCAAATTAAAAATAATAATAATAATGATAAATAAAAAATAAATAATTCTAAAACAAATTAAAATAAATAAATTAATTAAATATTACACATCATGACCAGGTAGGCTTTACCCTAGGGATGCAAGGGTGGTTCAATATACACAAAACAATGAACATAACACATCACATTGATAGAAGGAAAGACCAAAAACACGATCACTTCAATTGATACACAAAAAGCATTCGATAGAATTCAATATCCCTTCATAATTAAGACTCACCAAAATTGGTATAGAAGGGACAACTCTCAGCACAAAAAAATCCATATCTGACAAACCCATAGCTAATATCATACTGAATAGAGAAAAGCTAAAAGCTTTTCCACAAAAAACTGGAACAAGACAAGTCCTTCCACTTTAACCACTCTTCTTCAACATATCATTGGAAGTCCTAGCTAATGCAATCAGATGAAAAGAGTGAAATAAAAAGCATTCAAATTGGGAAAGAAGTAAAATTATCTCTATTTTCAAATGGCATGATTATTTACATAGAAAATCCAAAGGGATGGATAAATAAATTAAAAAATTTCAGAAAGAAACAACAGTTGAAATAAAAAAACAAAAAACAAAACAAAAAACTCCTAGAAGTGATAAATTCAGTAAAGTGGTGGGATACAAAAGTCAATATATAAAAATTGATACTACTTTTCTATACCAACAATCAACAGATTGAGATAGAATTGAAGAAAGCAATCCCATTTATAATAGCTATAAAAAAAAAAAGTACTGGGACCAGCAGTTGGCGTAAATGCTATGTTGCTGAACTCCCACATAGTTTACCACGGTTCCAGTCCCAGACCTGGTAGCTTAAACTCATACTGGGTGCATGTATGTACATGCCCAAGATCCCAAGAGGAGAATGGAGGAGAAGGGGTTGCGGCATGGCTATCCTCCCATGGGGATGCTTTCTCACTTCCTTCTCTCTGTCTTTCCGGTGAGCTCATGAGCCCTGTTGCAAAAACCTCTCCAAAAACAAAAATAAAAGTACTTGCGAATAAACCTACCAAAAAGGCAAAAGACTTTACAAGGACAACTGAAATATTGAGTGGAAAGACATTCCATGCTCCCATATAGGAAGACTTCATATAATTAAAATGTCAATTCTACCTAAATTAATTTACATATTCAGTGTGATTCCAGTCAAATTACCAGAGATGTTCTTTGCAGAAATATTAAAAACAATAATAAAATTTGTGCAAGCAAATGAACCAGATTGTGGGATGGCACCAGGTAAAATCAGGGAGTGCAGTCAAGTGTCATCTCATGATCCTAGAAGAAAAGCCAAGCTCTGCAGTTCTAATCATTAGCTTTACAATTTGCATGTTCTTATAAAACATATATCACAAGGTCAGGGAACAAGTAGTTTGGAGGGATTACAGAAAACAGGGCAAGACACGACTGTAACCCAGTATCTCATGCTCTCTCACCCAAGAGAGTTTTTAGAAAATGCCCAGTCTTATTTTATTTCACATTTCACACGATCACCCCCAAGTTCGCTACTAAACACTGCAGAACAACAACAAGGCTTCTGATTTTCCTGAATGGAACTTATGAGAAAATTATACCTGTAAGTAGTTCCTTGTCATGAAATCTTCTCCATGGTGCTATTTAACATTACACAGAAACAGAACATGTAGTTGTCCATTTTAACTTAACTTTTTTTCCTACTACTTTATATTGAGTTGTCAGAAAAGTCATGATGTATTTCTGAATAGAAAACATAGGAAAAATACATCATGACTTTTCCAACAAAGCAATATATAAGCATTTGTTAAATACAAATACTTATTTAATACTCTTTTCAAAGAAGACTTATTTAGGAAAATATGTCCTTAAAATCATATTTTGTAGTAAATTATAAATCCCTATATATTAAATAACCTCTATAACCGCTATTTTTTTAAGAGGCTTTTGTTTGTTTGTTTGTTTGTTTTTGCTATCAGGTGCGTGTGCTTGCCAGAGAGATGGAGAGACAGAAAGTGAGAAATCACCCCCCAGGGAGGAATGGCCACGCCGCAATCCCTTTTCCTCCAAAATCCTTTCGGGATTTTAGTAATGCACGCACACATGAGTTTTGAGCTACTGGTTTGGGACTGGAATTGCAGTCAGCCACGTGTGAGTTCAGGGTCTTAACCACCATACCACCTGCTGGGCCCCAAATATTCTCTATTTCAACTCTGCTTCACTGGAATCCTAAGGATGTCTTACTGACAAATATCATACTGAATAGAGAAAAGCTAAAAGCTTTTCCACAAAAAACTGGAACAAGACAAGTCCTTCCACTTTAACCACTCTTCTTCAACATATCATTGGAAGTCCTAGCTAATGCAATCAGATGAAAAGAGTGAAATAAAAAGCATTCAAATTGGGAAAGAAGTAAAATTATCTCTATTTTCAAATGGCATGATTATTTACATAGAAAATCCAAAGGGATGGATAAATAAATTAAAAAATAAATGAAAGAAACAACAGTTGAAATAAAAAAACAAAAAACAAAACAAAAAACTCCTAGAAGTGATAAATTCAGTAAAGTGGTGGGATACAAAAGTCAATATATAAAAATTGATACTACTTTTCTATACCAACAATCAACAGATTGAGATAGAATTGAAGAAAGCAATCCCATTTATAATAGCTATAAAAAAAAAAAGTACTGGGACCAGCAGTTGGCGTAATGGCTATGTTGCTGAACTCCCACATAGTTGACCACGGTTCCAGTCCCAGACCTGGTAGCTTAAACTCATACTGGGTGCATGTATGTACATGCCCAAGATCCCAAGAGGAGAATGGAGGAGAAGGGGTTGCGGCATGGCTATCCTCCCATGGGGATGCTTTCTCACTTCCTTCTCTCTGTCTTTCCGGTGAGCTCATGAGCCCTGTTGCAAAAACCTCTCCAAAAACAAAAATAAAAGTACTTGCGAATAAACCTACCAAAAAGGCAAAAGACTTTACAAGGACAACTGAAATATTGAGTGGAAAGACATTCCATGCTCCCATATAGGAAGACTTCATATAATTAAAATGTCAATTCTACCTAAATTAATTTACATATTCAGTGTGATTCCAGTCAAATTACCAGAGATGTTCTTTGCAGAAATATTAAAAACAATAATAAAATTTGTGCAAGCAAATGAACCAGATTGTGGGATGGCACCAGGTAAAATCAGGGAGTGCAGTCAAGTGTCATCTCATGATCCTAGAAGAAAAGCCAAGCTCTGCAGTTCTAATCATTAGCTTTACAATTTGCATGTTCTTATAAAACATATATCACAAGGTCAGGGAACAAGTAGTTTGGAGGGATTACAGAAAACAGGGCAAGACACGACTGTAACCCAGTATCTCATGCTCTCTCACCCAAGAGAGTTTTTAGAAAATGCCCAGTCTTATTTTATTTCACATTTCACACGATCACCCCCAAGTTCGCTACTAAACACTGCAGAACAACAACAAGGCTTCTGATTTTCCTGAATGGAACTTATGAGAAAATTATACCTGTAAGTAGTTCCTTGTCATGAAATCTTCTCCATGGTGCTATTTAACATTACACAGAAACAGAACATGTAGTTGTCCATTTTAACTTAACTTTTTTTTCCTACTACTTTATATTGAGTTATCAGAAAAGTCATGATGTATTTCTGAATAGAAAACATAGGAAAAATACATCATGACTTTTCCAACAAAGCAATATATAAGCATTTGTTAAATACAAATACTTATTTAATACTCTTTTCAAAGAAGACTTATTTAGAAAAATATGTCCTTAAAATCATATTTTGTAGTAAATTATAAATCCCTATATATTAAATAACCTCTATAACCGCTATTTTTTTAAGAGGCTTTTGTTTGTTTGTTTGTTTGTTTTTGCTATCAGGTGCGTGTGCTTGCCAGAGAGATGGAGAGACAGAAAGTGAGAAATCACCCCCCAGGGAGGAATGGCCACGCCGCAATCCCTTTTCCTCCAAAATCCTTTCGGGATTTTAGTAATGCACGCACACATGAGTTTTGAGCTACTGGTTTGGGACTTGAATTGCAGTCAGCCACGTGTGAGTTCAGGGTCTTAACCACCATACCACCTGCTGGGCCCCAAATATTCTCTATTTCAACTCTGCTTCACTGGAATCCTAAGGATGTCTTACTGACATATATGTGTATGCGTTCAGTATTAGGTTATTCTGATCACATAAATAATTTTGTAATCTATTACCTGATACATGATGATAGACATAGATAATCTCAAAGGTTTTCCTATAATCATGTAGGTAATATTTGACAATCTAATCAACTTGGAACAATTCTTAAGAAAATGGTATAAAATCACACTGTCATGCTACTTTTCCAAATAAAAAAGATGATTATACAAAAATATATGCTCTAGATTATCCTTCTAACATAAAAAAATCACACTGGCTGAGCTGATGTAATTTAATTGCCCATGTGTATCTAGATAACTTTTTAGTAAGAAAAAGAAAGCCCTGGAGCACGTAAATGCTATGTTACAGTCATTTGAACAGGGTACTTAATAGTTCCTATTCAAACGTATTCTTTCTCTCTGCTCCTGACAGGGGAAATAAAGTTACTAGCGTTTAAGAGTGATTTTCAATGTGATGAATTTGTTACTTTTTTTTTTTTTTTTTACCAAGTAGCACAATTCCATGGAGTTATGCACAGTGTTTCTTCCTCATCTTAAAACTTAAAAGTCATCATGCTTTCATCAACTATTCTTGAAAAATATTTTTGTTCATCTTAGTATCAATTGGAAATCACCCATCTTACAATTTCTAACAAAATGTTTCCTTTCTCTTCAGCCAGTAATTTCAACATATGATAAAACTACTACGCTTCATTCTTCATTGCCATCTTCCGTCTGTTACTTTTCAATAGCAAACACAAAAGCTCTACCAAAGAATAACATATTATTTCCTACAATTTTTTGGTGTAATTTTACAGGCTTGGAACTCTTAAAAGATCTCAAAAGAACTACTCATAAATGTTTCAAGAAAGGTTAAATTTAATATATCTTTAAAAACTTAAAAAAGAGAAGGAGCTTTATATCAGCTTAGTTTCAATATGGTATATTAATATTTAATTCTACTTCTCTAAAAAATCTGTGGACATCACAGATAAACCATTAGCTAGGAAAAGTATAATGACTTTTTAAGATAAAGACATCTATAAAAAAAAAACCACAGGTAACTTGATACTTAATGATAAAACACTAAAAGTTACTGAAATCATAAATAAGACAAAGAATTCATTCTTACCACTTTTGTTGATCATTGTGCTAGACATTTCAGGGTGACTAAGGTCATTTCATAGACATTCAGGATGACTAAGAAAAATAAATAAATGAGAGACACTCAGATAAAAGGATAAAGTAAGGTAGAAAACCAAGTGAATTCACTTAAATATTATTAGCACTATTAATTAAGTATGGGATTATTACAGAATACACAATAAACATACACAAATGAGTTATATTGGGATCATCAGATGGCATAATGGTTACATCACTGGACTCCCACTTAACTGACTGTGGTTCAAGGCCCGGATCTGGTGATTTAAAACTCAGGCTGGGGTGACTAGCAGTTGGTGTAATGGCTATGTTGCTGGACTCCCATGTAGCTGACAGTGGTTCGAGTCCCGGACCCCAAGGCTTAAACTCATGCTGGGTGCATGTGTGTGTGTGCCCAAGATCCAGGGAGGAGAATGGAGGAGAAGAGATTGTGATGTGGCCATCTCACCGGGGCGGGGGGATGATTTCTCATATTCTGTCTCTGTCTTTCTGGCAAGCGCACGTGCCCAATAGCAAAATCTCTAAAAACCAAAACTCACTCTGGATGCATGTGTGTGCATGCCTAAAATATCAAAAATATCAAGACGAGAAAGGACTGCAGGGCATGGCCATCCTCTCAATGGAGTGCTTTCTCACTTTCTGTCTCTGTCTCTCTGGTGAGTGTGTGTGCCCTATAGCAAAAATCTCTCCAAAAAAAGAATTATATCTCTGTGGATAGCAATGAAGATTCTGAAAATAAAATTAAGAAATCAATTTCATGATAGCATCAAAAAGTAAAACACTTAGAAATAAAACTAAAGAAGTAAAACACTTGTACACTGAAAACAACTAAGTATGGCTAAACATAAAAGTTCTAATTTCTTTTTTTTTTTCTTTTTGTAGAGAGATTTTTTACTATACAGTGTATGCGCTTGCTGGAAATAGAGAGAGAGAGACAGAGAAACAGAAAGCAAGAAATCACCCCCAAGGGGAATGGCCACACCACAATCGCTTCACCTCCATTCTCCTCTCGGGATTTTGGACATTCACACCCATGCACCTGGCATAAGTTTAAAGCCTCCAAGTCCAGGACTTGAACTGTGGTCAGTCATGTGGGGGTCCAGTGATAGAACCATTATGCCATCTGCTGGTCCTACCATATTCTCTCACATTCAGAAAGCATTCAGATATTAAGATCCCAGAATGATCAATGGGAAAATATATTTAAACAATATTACTGAATTCTGAAGTAAAGAAAATAATCCTTTGACATCCAGGCAAAAATTTATAATCACTTATTAGAAAATTAAAATTAAAAAATACCACAGGTAACATCGTGCTTAATAATAAAAGACTAAAAGTTACTGAAATTATAAATAAGACAAGAATTCACTCTTAACCACTTCTGTTGATCATTGTGTTTATATCAGAAAAAAGTGCTTATATCAGGAAAAAAAGAAAAAAAAAGTAACATACTTAAGAAAATCAGGGAAAGAAAATGTAATTTATGGATTTTATAATGAGGAAAAAAATTTCTATTAAGTATCAAGTGAAATGTATGGACATGAAAGAACTCAGGACCCTTTGTTTCTACGAATTCTCCCCTAAAACCCTGCCTTAACTGTGGTTTTGTTTTTCAACGTTTCCGTTACCCAAATTCAACACCAATCTGGAAATATTAACTGGAAGTCAGCTACTCACAAGTTTTAAACTGCACTACTCCAACTAGTGTGATGCAATCTCATGTGGTCCCACCCGGGACATGAAGCACATCCCCTGTCCAGCTTATCCATGCTGTACATGCTACCCATCCCTCCGTCATTCAACAGCCATCTGGATATCACACCCACAGACCCACAGTCTCTCAGTATTGCAGGGCCTGTTTTCCAGAAACCTTCATTGACTTAATAATGGCCTCAATGTGCAAGAGTAGGGATGTTGGCATATTGTTATAATTGTTCTATTTTGTTATTAGTAGTTGTTAAGCTCTTAGCGTGCCTAATTTCTACATTAAACTATATCAAAGATAGGTGTATATACAGGAAAAAAAACAAAATATATGTAGTGTTCAATACAATCCATAGTTTTAGGCATCCTCTTGGGGTCTTGGAACATATCTCCCATGGTTAAGGGGACAACTGTGTATCACAGATAGTAACATGAGCACTGGTGATGAGTACTGGAGATAAAGTTAGTATCTGTGAAACCAAAACTTAACAGGGTATGAAAATGAAAAATATAGTATGTGTTGCAGTATATACTGGCTGTGTAACTCAGCAATGCAGGTGTATTTCAACTTTTTTAAAAAATTAAAGGAAATGGGGAACCAGCAGTTAGCGTAATGGCTATGTCGCTGGACTCCCACGTAGTCGACTGCAGTTCGCGTTCCGGACCCTGTGGCTTAAAACTCACGCCGGGCGCGTGTGCGTGCGTGCCATAGATCCCGAGAGGAGAATGGAGGAGAAGGGATTGCGGCGTGACCATCCCCCCTGGGGGGTGATTTCTCACTTTCTGTCTCTATGTCTCTCTCTGTCTGTCTGGCGAGCACACACACCCTATAGTGAAAATCTCTCCAAAAAAAAAAAAAAATTAAAGGAAATGGGGAGAGCAAAATGTCAAAAGATGATGAAAAGGTTATTGGCATCCTAAAGGACTACTCATTCCCTTTAGTAATGGTGATGATGTGAGGCTGGTGATGACTGATGAGCATAAGGAATGATATTTTGAAGACAAGAAAATGAGTGAATAAAATGCCATTAAATTTATATTCAACAAACATTTACTGAGGACCAATTATATGGCTGATATAGTGTCAACAGCTATATTATAATGATAATATGTGATAACATTGAAAATATAACCTAATTTAAAAAGAAAAGTTTAAACTTTCGAGCTTGTTTAAAAACATCACATGGCTGCAAACAAAAAAGAAATGCCAATGGCATTAATTGTATTAATAAAATAAAATTAATAAATTGTAGAAAGCCTCTCATAGTATAGGAGGTAGGCTGGGTCTAGAGTAAGGTAGGGTTCTCTTAGATCTAGCATTATTATAATCATGTCTATCCCCAAACTGAAATATCTAAAATGAAATGTTTTCAGACATTCAAATAACTTAATTTAACATATAAATCTTATTCCCAAGTAGCATGATTTCTTGTCCTGAAGACATTTTATCATTAACATTTTGCTAAGGGTTCAGAATAGTAACATAAAACAAATCAGAAATTTCAAAAACTTAAAGATTATTTGTTTAGTCAAATTATTTAAGAATAATAACATCCATTCAAGGGAAAAGACATAATCATATTATATCAGTGAAGCCCTTTGTAAAAGGAAGCTTGATTTTGAATGTCTAAGCCAAGAAATAAATACGTCACATAAAGCAGTGACTGAACATATGGTTAAGAAGAGGAGTCATCAGAATACTAAAAATATTACAGCTTTATAATGATTTTTATTAATCAACTTAGAGCTATTTTGAAAAGTGCACGTTTTTGGCATGGGTGTATTTTCTTTACCAGGTTTACATAAAATGAGAGTACTCATTTTTCATTCCTCAGGAAAATACAATTCTATTTACTGCCTTTTGGTTAGTGCACTGCTGTCAGGTCATCGTTATGAGTATTATAAAACAAATGTATTGTGATTTAATCATTAGGGCTAGAATTTAAATGACAGTTTCTGATCTTTTGCTGCTCCACGATGAAAATTTCAAACAAAACAAAACCATGGCTCTCATGGAAATTTCTTGTGTGGAAAACAGAAAATAAAATAATGACTAAATAAGCTGATAAATTAATTTATAAGTTAATATGAGGAAGTTAAAGAAGAGAAATACGTGCATACTAAATTAGTGATAAGTATTAGGAGAAAGATAAAGTGAGGACTGGTGACTAGGGGACAAAAGTCAATAGATGTCCTCTGTGAGCAAGTGACAGTAGCATGGAGGACATGATAGATGAGGCGCTAACATCGCATGTAAAAGCAGAGGCAGGAATGTGCCCTGTTATGCTCAAGGAATAGTGAAGAGGGTAGTGTAATTGGATCAGAGTAAGTGAAGTGATAAGAACAGAAAATGCAGACAGAGATATTCTGTGTCACACAGTCAGTTATTCTGGGACCTTAAGGGTAAAGATTGACTTTTATGCAGAGTGAGATGGAAAGTCATAATATGATACTGAGAACAGGAGCAACGTGGGCAACTCTAGTTTTAAGGGGGCCATTTTCTTTGCCATTCAGTGACCGATTGTAGAACGGTAAGAATGGAAACCTGAAGACCAGACTGTAAGCTGTTGAGACAGATGACAGTGGCTGCCCTAGGATGGCTGCAGTGAAGTCCAGAGACCAGATTTACATAATATACACATGCAGATTTACTGTGAAGTTAATGAAGCTTTAGCTCTAGGGACTCTCTTCTGCACAGGCTCCTTTCAAAGGAGGTTTATAATTATAAAACAAACATGCTGTATGGTTCATAGTTCTAAATCGCAAGTATATATGCATGGTGGGGTGATGAGGTCAGGGTGTGGAGGGTAAAGGATCAAAGAGAAAGAAGGTTTGAGCGAGAGGTTGGTCTCTGGAAAATTCTTCTTTTTTATATTTTTTTAAGAATTGTTTTATTTTATTCTATTGATCACTATTTTTTAATCGGACCAGAGTGAGACAGAGAGAAAGGGAAAGTGAGAAATCAAGCCACCAGGTCTGGCACTCGAACAATGGTCAGTCATGTGTGGGTCTAGCATATTAAATAACACACCACCTGCTAGCCCTAAAAATTCTGCCTAATTTGTGATGTGTAAGTTTTTGTTTGTTTATGTTTGTTTTTGTTTTGTTTTGTTTGCCATAAGCACATGTGTTCACCTGAGAGAGGCAGAGAGAGAGAAAGTGAGAAATCACCCCCTTAGGGTTATAAGTTTTTAAGTGTAGAATTGGGACCAGCAGGTGGTATAATGGTTATGGTGCTGGATTCCCACAAGGTTTGAGACATGGACCTGGCAGCTTGAAATTCATGCTGGGCACTTCTGTGTGTGTGCCCCAAATTTCAAGATGAGAATGGACAAAGGTTGCAGCATGGCCATCACCCCTGGGGAGGGTTGATTTCCCACCTTCTCTCTGTCTCTCTTTGTATCTCTGGTAAGCACACGTGCCCTATAGCAAAAATCTCTCTAAACAAAGAAAAACCGATTTCATTCTAACCAATACTTAGTCAAAACAGTTTGCTTCCTGTCAGAAAAGTGTGTTTGATATATACACATTTGTAACAAATTAATTTTAAAAAATTGATGGGAAGAGCATGATACAGAATTTACCACTACTTGTGTTTGCAGGTTAGGACTTTATAGCATTATTACAATGACATGTAACGGTAGCATGTAACAGCTATGTTTAAAGTCATATATCTTATGCATCTTCATGAACTATTTACATCAATAAAAACAACATAAAATGTATAACGCACCACTAAAATAAGTGCAACAATTACAAGTTAGATGATGAATGTCATTTGTTCAAGAGTACCTAGAAGTATCATTATATGAAAATTGGGATGCTCCTAAATTTCTAGTGTCAGATGTAAAGAAACCTATAAAGATTATTACAAACTGCAAAGACTTCAGAAGGCATGCAATTTGACCAACTGAATATTTGTATAACACCGTCAACACTTTATTTCCAAACCATAAATAATTGTGAAAGTTCGGTCAACTATTATGAGACCAAACTGTCTTTTCCTTATCTTTAAAAAGACTTAAAGAGTCAGCCAGTGAGGGGAATCAGCAGTTAGCGTAATGGCTATGTCGCTGGACTCCCACATAGTCAACTACGGTTCGCGTCCTGGACCCAGTGGCTTAAAACTCACGCCGGGCGCGTGTGCGTGCGTGCCCAAGATCCTGAGAGGAGAATGGAGGAGAAGGGATTGC
>NW_006203535.1:98274-132529 GCF_000334495.1 Tupaia belangeri chinensis | reverse complement strand
CACCCACCCTAAGAAAAAAACCCCCCCAAAAAAAAAAAAAAAAAAAAAAAGCCAGCCAGTGACTAGATGTTAACGCTCTGTGATTCTAGACCCACATGGGACAGTACTGTGTTCATGTTTAGAGGCCTCCCTAGGAGGTGTGCCCATACTCAGGATCCAGGCTGGCTTAGTCTAGGAGTGGATCATGGCAAGAAGACCACTGGGAACACACATCTCACTCTCCCTGATTCCTTCTAATCCAAGAAATAATAAATGAACATTGAAACATTTTAAGCCTAATTATAGGAGTTTATATAAGACCATGATGTTGAAATCTGCAGGACAAAACACATCATCTTTCTAAAGAAGTGCCAGCTAATTACATAATAAAAACATAATTTTTTTCTTTTTTTTTTTTTTTTGGTTGTGTATAGCAAAGCAGATAGCTTATCAGAAGACAGAGAAGGAGAAACAGAGTTCCCAAATACGGAAGGGTCCCAGAAAAATGAGTGGCCAAGGTAAAACTGGGGTGAGGGGTTTTTATTTTATTTTACTTATAATTAAAAGAAAAAGCTATCAAAATTTTATATTGTGAAGACAGCAGGTGGTATGGTGATTGGGGTGCTGGATCCCACATGGACGACTGCAGTTAGAGTCCTGGATTTGACAGCTTAAAAAACAAGCCAGGTACATGTATGTGCATGCTCAAAATCCCAAGAGTAGAATGGGAAAGCAGGAATTACAGTGTGGCCATCCCCCTTGGGGAGTAATTTCTCATGTTCCTTCTCTCTCTTTTCTGTCTCCTTACAGTAAGCGTGCACACCCTATGTCCAAAACTTAAAAATAACAATTATATTGTGATGTCTTTCTATTAAAAATAACTATTGATATTTGTAGCTAATTTTATTTTAAACATTTTTCATTTTGTTTCTTGAGGTAGCCCAAATAAGTTGAAAAGACTTTAGGTTTTACAAAACCTGAATCAATCCCTATTATTTGAAGATAGAAGTGATAAGACCTGCTGATAGACTGAAGAGGGGCATGAGAAAAAAGACTTAAGAACATTTCCAAATATTTAGATGTGTACAACCAGAATGTTGGAATTGTCATGCACAGAAATGAAAAAGACAATAGGAGGAGTATGTCTGAAAAGACAATGATGGTGCCATCAGATAGCATAGTGTTTACGTAGCTGAATTCCCACATGGCTGACAGAGGTTCGAGTCTCGGATCCAGTGGCTTGAAAATTATTCTGAGCACATGTGTATCTGAGTCCAAGATCCCAAAAAAAGAATGGGGAGTGAAGGGATTGTGGTATAGTCATCCCTCCAGGGGTGGTTTCTCACTTTCCCTCTCACTGTCTCTGTCTTATTTTCTCTCAGGGGAGCAGATGGGCCTTATGGAAAAAAAAATTACAAGTTCATCTTTAAGAGGAGTATTAGATGTGGGGACAGGATGTCAGGTCAACAGAGTCCAAGACAGAGGTTCAAGTTGGACACATAAACTTGAAAAGTACCACTCACCAGTAGCACTGGAAGCTATGACACCTAAGGAAATAAAACAGATGGTTGACTCTATGAGTCAGGGGAATAGATATGGGATGAATATATAAATGTAAGAATCATCAACAGTCTGAATCAGATTATGAAGAAGTGAAGATAAGAAAAAATACACCATCCAAGGACTGAACCCTGGACCATTCACTTTTTTTTTTTTTAAGTTTTTGCCATAGGGCACAGGTGTTCACTGGAGACAGAGACAGTTAGAGGGAAAGTGAGAAAAATATCCCCCCAGAGAGGTCATCCAGACTACAATCCTTTCTCCTCAGATCTTAGACATGAATGCACACGTGTCCTACATGATTTTCAAGCAACCGGGTCCGGGACTCAAACTGAGATTGACCATGTGTTCCAGTGCCTTAACCACTATGCCACCTATGGGCCCTTGGGTCATTTACCTTTTAAAGATTAAGGCAATCAGTGAGAACCATGGAAGGAGATGAAAGAAAGGGCCAGAGGAAATCAGTTTCCTTATGACACCACAAACATGCCAAGAGAGATGGAAGAGGTTTATTATTCCTGTAACAGCCCTTTTGGGTAGAACATAGCAGCCCTCCAGACTCATCCAAAATTGGTTGAAGAAGCAGAGAAAGGACTTAGGCTTTGGATTTTTATTTTATCTGGGTGTGGGGTTAAAGTGAGTTTGCCCTGGACTCCCAAGGTTTGAAATTCCTACTAGAACTGAAGAAGTTACAGTAGACTTTCTTAAGAGTTTGTCCAGGTGTGGGAAAGCAAAGGTGAGGCTTTCAAGCTGTCAACAGGGGCCAGCAGGTGGTGTGGTGATTGAGAAGCTGGACTCCCATATTGTTGACCAGTCCAAGGTTTAATTTAATAGCAAATTAAATAATTATATTTTTAATCTTTCTTACATTAATCCTTCATTTTGTAAAGAATTACTTTATTTATCTTTCTTTCTTTACTTATTTAATTTGACCAGAGAGGGGCAGAGAGAGAGAGTGAGAGTGAGATCAAGAGCGAGAGTGAGAGAAAGAGAGAGAGTAAGTGAGATAGCAAGCTGCCAGGTTCGGGTCTCAAACTGCAGTCAGCCATGTGGGAGTCCAGCACTCTTAACCACCACACCACCTGCCGGCCCAAATAAATAATTCTAAAAAAAGAAAAAAAAAATAAGGTTCTGTCAAGAACATCACAATTTACACTCAGACTTTTTATCACCGGATGTGGGTCAAATTATGAAAAAAAAATGGCTTTGCAAAAGAGTACATTGAGAAAATTGGAAAATTGATAGAAAAAGCTCAGAATTTTCTATAAAAGGGAGGAGATAAAAGGGGACACTAGGGGCCAGCAGGTGGCGTAGTAGTTAAAACAATGGATTCCAATGTAGCCAAACCTGATTCAGTCCTATACCTGGTGGTTTGAAAATCATGCTGGGCATGAGTATATGTGTGCCCGAAATCCCAGGAGGAGAATGGAAGAGAAGGTATTGTGGCATGGCCAGCCTCCCCCGGAGATGATTTCTCACTTTCCCTCTCACTGTCTCTGTCTCTCTCAGGTGAGAGCATGAGTCCTGTGGCCAAAAACACTGCTAAAAATAAAAAAAAGGGAGAGAATATGCTGGTGATAGGAATAGGTCAAGAGAAATTTTCTTATGATGAAAAAAATAATATGCTGATAGCTATTAGTGGGGAAAAAACAATGCTTCAGGCGGAGGGCAGAGTTGCTATAGTAGCAGGAAGGAAATGAGATGTAAGTTTCATGAGGAAGGGTAGAAAGCAGAGAATAAAGGCATAGAAAGGGTGAGTGCTTAGATGAGTAAGACACCTTGTGGGGACTTGTTTTTGTTTTCATCTGTTTTTTCCAGGAAAACAGGAAAGGAGGCCTTCATCTGAAAGCAAGAATGGGGATAAGTGTCAGAATTTTGAGGATGGAAGAAAAAAATGAAAAAGAACAATAATCGTATTCCCTGAGGATACGGCTAACTTGCAATTTGCCTACCCCTATAAATGAATGGTTTGACACTGGGCAAAACGTCTTGTCCCAAATGTTCTGAGTCACCTTCTCTACTCTTAAGATTATCCATTCCTTACAGAGCTCATTCCCAAGCCAGATATTATAAGGCTGAATTGCTCAATTTGTATTTAAAACAGAACTTTTTTTTGAAAGAAGCAGAGCTATTTTGCCCTTTGTAAATTTAATGAAATTCTAATAAATTTTTATATACGATTCTACACATTTTATTCTACATTGGTTCCCTTGAAGAACAATGCATGAAATATTTAAAATACGACACCTCAAGGTCACTGCCAAGCATTCTTATTTTATGTAGAGGTGCTATGTGCCTCCATTTGGCATTTTTAATCTGCATGTTTGTTAACCTCCAGACACAAATGATTCTTTGGCAGGAACATTTTCCAACCCAACGAAGTTTTAGAGAGCATTGTTCTTTCTTTTTTTTAATGCAGGGTTACCATTCTCTGAGTAGTTGTGGTTTATATGCTGAAAGTAATATAAATGTATACATACACACATATGTACAGACACACATATATTTAAATATCCATCATAACCCCAGAAGAAAGAGAAAGAAGAATTTACCCATTTGGGAATCCTAGCAGCATCCTGTAGAGTGGGATACCAGGAAGTCATAAATTTATAATATGAAGACATTGTGGCTTGAGGGATAAATATTCAGTACCTGGTATTACCTGATAAAGTCATACATATGCATAGCTCTATTTTATGTGATAATTACTGAATCTAGCTTCAGCATCTGCTTTTACCAGATAAACTGAATTTGTTATTTTGAATAAGGCAGTCACAATAATTCATAGCCTTGTGAAGAATGGGCAAATAAAAAGGTCATAAGAGAGAAGAGAGGTGAATATTTTATTAAAAATTCTATACAAAATGACAATTTTCTGCTTAATATGAATTTTTAAAAATTAAAATTACATATTTAAACTCTATTTTCTAGAAAAAAAAGTAAAAAAAAAACTCAATTCAAAGACATCTAGAGAATCTGTGAACTATCCATTTGAGTCCTTGAATTTTAGTGACTTTTTCCATGATTTTAAAATAGCTGTGCATCTTCTCCCTACACTTTTCAACAAATAACTAATGTTTCTCTATTTTTTGTTCTATTGTCTACCATCTAAAAGCAAGGGATAAGCTGAGAAATATGTTTTACTAGTGAAAGAGATAAACTAAAGAAGAATATAGGTAGCTGTTCAGACATGAGTGTAATAAATCTACCCTCACATCTATAGAATTCCTTTGCTTACAATGACCAAATTTAAGTTGAATGTTTAAACTGCCTAAATCACAACTACCATATTATTTTTCCTTGATATAGTTTAAGAACTCAGATTTACATTAGACATCATTATTTAATTAAAATACTTTAAATGAAAGGATGACCCACACCAACTTTCAAGTTTCTACTTTTAACAGAATTTTCATTGCTTTTCAGTACTACTAAATAATGTAAAAGTAAAATAATTGCCATAAAATCATTAAAATAATTACAAAAATATTTTAATATTAATTAATTAAATATTATGAATATTTCATCTTGAATAAGGATACTCATTCTAACTTTAAAAGTGGAAAATTACAGGCCAGCAGGGGGCGTGGTAGTTAAGGGCACTAGACTCCCACATGACTGACCGTGTTTGGAGTTCCGGACCTGGTGGCATGCTTTCTCACTTTCTCACTCTCTCTCTAACTCTGCCCTCTATAGTCAAATTACAATAAATAAATAAATAAAGTAAGCAAGTTAAATAAAATAATTCTTTAAAAAAGTGGAGAATTAAATGATAGATGTTAAATATAGAAGAAAAAGTTTACACATTAAAAATAAATTAAAAATAGAAAGACATTTGAAACATGAATTATCATCAAAATAAATGATGTTAATAGATACGGAGCTCTTAAATGCTAATAAAATAAGCAAGAAAATTTTCAAAAGAAACAGGGCTCTCTAATGAATACTAAATTGTTTGACTTTCAGTTCATCACTGACATGTTTTTTGTTTTTTTTTTTTTTTTTTTTTTTGGAGAGGTTTTTGCTATAGGGCGCTTGTGCTCGCCAGAAAGACAGAGACAGAGAGACAGAAAGCAAGAAATGACCACTAGGGGGATGGCCACACTGCAATCCCTTCTCCTCCATTCTCCTTTTGGGATCTTGGGCATGCATTCACACGCACCTGGTATGAGTTTAAGCCACGGGGTCTGAGACTCGAACCGCAGTTAGCTACATGGGAGTTCAGTGACATAGCCATGACACAAACTGCTGGTCCCATCACTGACGTAAATTTTAGAGCAAGAAAGAGTAGCATTTTTTACCTATTCAATTAGCAATAATGTTTAAAACAGCAAATTAAAAATATGCACAGTATTCATTGTGGATACAATCACTTTATTTGTTTGTTTGTTTTTAGATTTGCTGTAGGGCATGTGTGCTCGCCAGAGACAGAGAGGGAGAGATATACAAAAAAGGGAGAAATCACCCCTCTAATGAATGGTCATTTCTCAATCTCCTCTCCTTCATTCTCCTCTCATGATTCTGGACATGCACACACACTCTCCTTGCATGATTTTCAAGCCTGCAGGTCTAAGACTTGAACTGTGGTCAGCCATGTGGGAATCCAGCACCTTAACCACCACAGTCTATTGTACCCTGCAGTCACACTTTTTTTTTTTTTTTTCCTTTTTTGGAGAGTTTTTTGCTATAGGGCGTTTACACTCGCCAGAAAGACAGAGACAGACAGAGAGACAGAAAGCAAGAAATCACCCCCCAGTGGGGGATGGCCATGCCACAATCCCTTCTCCTCCATTCTCCTCTTGGGCCCTGGGGCACACACACACATGTGCCTGGCGTGAATTTAAGCCACCGGGTCCAGGACTTGAACCACGGTTGACTACATGGGAGTCCAGCGACATAGCCATCACACTAACTGCTGGTCCCACAATCACATATTTTTAAAGGAAAGTACATAATGGTAAAATTTTTAGAACGGCTATCTATTGCGAACAGCAGTTGACATGGGGGTTAAGGTGCAGGATTCCCACATGGCCGACCACAGATCAAGTCCCAGACCTAGAGTTTTGAAAATCACACTTTGTTAGTGTTTGTGTGTGCCCCCAAAAAAGAACTTAGAAGGGATTGTGGCATGGCCATCCCCCGAAGTGAATGATTTCTCACTTTCACTCCCTCTTTTTCTCTCCCAAGAGAGTGGATTTTTATTTCCTAGTGATATTTATTTATTTATCTATTTATTTATATTAATTAATTTTTACACACTTTCACTGTACATCACAACATACCAAATGTGATTTTTCCAGCCAGAATACACTGTAAAGTGACTTAATGACACATGTTACTGTCAACAAATAATTTTTCCATTTCTTGTTTCTTATATATATATATATTTTTTTTTTCCCCCTATTTCTTACCCTTTGCTATTTCCCATCCTCCTCCCACCGTGTCTCTGGTATCTGCAGTTGCCTTCCATTCGTTTATTCTTTCCCACATTGTATTGATTCACAAAAAAATCTTAATTAATCTAAATACTTTCAATAGTAATTTCAGCTGATATATACATATCTGTGAATAAAAGTTGACTTTAGGCATAAACTCTGTGGGTAGAATGAAAATACTATAAAGTAGCACATAGTTGAAGCTATATAGCTAACTGTAGTTACAAAATAGGTATTTTTAAGTACATTTTTTAATTTCAAGAAAGGCAGTTGTAGCTTTAATAAATAAAAATTTTAAAAAATGCTGAGAGAACTTTGCTTAATACTTAAAGCCAGGAAACAGGTTAGAATTCTGTTTGAATAGTCCACAACTTGAGAAAAGACAAAACTCCTTAACAGTGGAAAACAAAGCATAGAAGTTCAGTAATGTTTTAGTGGAAAGTCATAAAATTCCATCTCACCAGTTCAAATTCATGTACTTTATCTTCTGTTGTGGTTCAATCTATCCATTTAAATTCTGGAGGATAACGTTCAACTCTGTACTTGTCCCTACAATTAAACTGGTCATTTTCTTATCTGTTTTAGAACTCTTATTTCTGTGTATCTAACTTTAGTTTTCCTGGGATAGCACTCTCTTCAGAACTTCTTGGAGAGCTGGTCAGGTGTTGATAATTTCTTTCAGTTTTGGTTTATCTGAGAATGTTCTTGTCTTCTCTTCCCATATGAAGGGTAATCTTGCTGGACATAATATTCTTGGTTGAAACTGCTTTTCACTCAACACTTTGAATATATTTTCCCATTCTTTCCTTGCTCACATTGTTTCCAATGAGAGGTCCGCTGTTAGCCTGATAGGATATTCTTTGTAGGTAACTTGATGTTTTTCTCTTGCCAGTCTGAGTATCTTGCCTTTATTTATGATTTTGGTCATTCTGGCTATAATGTGTCTTGGTAAAGATCTTCTTGGGTTGATCCTATTTGGAGTCCTTTATATTTCTTGGGTCTGAATCTTTGAATGCCTCCTAAGTTTGGGAAATTTTCTTCCAAGATTTCACAGAATAGATTGCCAATGCCTTTATTAGTGGGATATCGATTATCTGGATGTTTGGATGTTTAATGGTATCTAATATTTCTCATATATTATTCTCATTTTGGGGGAGGCTCTTTTCTCAGTCTTCATGGTAAATTTGACTAATCCAGCAATCTTGTCTTCTACATCTGAGATTAGATTTTCTGTGTGATTTAGTCTGCTTTTAATACTTTCAAAGGAGGTTTTGACTTCCTGTATTATAGCCTTCATCTCCAACAGTTCCATTTGATTCTTTTTTATGGTATGTATTTCCTCTTTCAGCTCTCACAAGAACTTCCTCACCTCTTGGAACTCATTGGCTTTTTCTTCTGGTGTTCATTCTCTATTCTCTTTTATCTCTGTTAGTTTTGTCATTATGAATACTCTAAATTCTTTATTAGACATTTCCATGAGTTCCATTTTACTGTTTGTGGATAAAGAGGAGTTATTCTTTTCTCTTGGGGGTGAGGTATTTTCTTTGTTTCACATATTTCTTGTGCCCTGCAGTGATTTCTAGTGATCTGATGGGTTATTAGTTTGTTCCTAATTTCTAGAAGATCATTCTGAGTGAACAGAGGCACACAAAAGGATGTGGTCTACC
Organism: Tupaia belangeri chinensis; assembly: GCF_000334495.1. Taxonomy (NCBI): domain Eukaryota; kingdom Metazoa; phylum Chordata; class Mammalia; order Scandentia; family Tupaiidae; genus Tupaia; species Tupaia belangeri. The sequence goes on along the minus strand of NW_006203535.1, from coordinate 123,888 downwards.
AGGGTAAATTCTAAGCAGAACATCATCATTACCTTATCTCTGAAATGACTACATCTCAGCTCTCATGGCATATTCAGTTTTCTTCTGGCCTGCTCACTATGTCTTCCTAGTGATATTTAAAAAAATAAATTAAAAAACTCTAGGGGCCAGTAGGTAGTGTGGTGGGATCACATGATCAATTTCACAGTTCAAGTCTCAGACCTGGTGATTTGAAAAACTCACTAAGCGCATATGTATGCATGCCCAAAATCCAAAAGGAGAATGCAGCAGGAGGGACAGTGATATGACCATCCTTCTGGGAGGGATTGCTCACTTTTCCTGTTTCTGTCTCTCTCTGTTTCTTTCAAGCAAGTGTACATGTCCTATGGCAAAAATCTAAAACTAAATAAATAACTCTATAAGGAGATTACTCTGTGTCTTTGGTTAATTTCTTCTTCTTCTTCTGGCTCTCTCTATCTCTCTCTCTCTCCATACACATACACACACAGAGATGTATGTAAAATCTGCCTCAGTTTTTTTGTCTGTCTTTGTATATACACACATGAACACACACACAAATGAACCACAATAGATGCATGTATTTAGTACATTCATATATACTGTACCAGATAAATATTTCAAATATTTAAATATATGCATATGTATACATATATGTATATGTATAAAATATTTTATATATATTACCATATATGTAAATATATTATTATTATGTTATATATAGTATATTATATATGTTTTATATATAGTATTATATATGTTAAAATAAAATATTATACATACAGTGTAGGCAAGTAAATTTTATGTTACTTGCAACAAGAATCTTACAAGTTTTGCTTACTATGACATTAGACATTTTCATCACCCTCAAACCTCTGTATTTCCTCACATGTTTCAGACACTGCATCAAAAACTTGAACATTCTGCTCATTGATTATTCATCTATTTACTTATTTATTTATATCACCTCTGTATGCCATACACTCTGCTGGATGTTGGCAATAGAGTATTGAATTAGACAAAAAGGATCCTAGCCCTCCTGGATCATTCAGCTCACAGGTATTGAATAAGTAATTACAAGTGTGAAGTGTGAGGACTTTTTTTAAGAAGTATAGAGTGCTGCAGTAACATTAAATAGCAGAACTGCAATAGTGATCAGGAAAGGAAGGTATGCTATGAAGAATCCTAGCATTAAACTGAATGTGAAGTAGACAGAAGGAAGCTGGGGGCTAGAAGTTGCAAAAGTGGAATGTATGATGAGAAAAAATGAAATTCTGGACAGAGAGGCTAACTCTTGGCTCAAGAGTGTAAATAAGAAATAATGGAGCTGTATACTTGAATCTGAGACAGGAAGAGAAGACAGAGGAAGGGCAGAGCTTCAAAATGGCACACAGGTAATCATAGGCCACATCATGTAGAATCTAAGTCATCTTAAAACTGTGATGGGAGGGACCAGCAGTTGGTGTAATGGCTATGTCCCTGGACTCCCATGTAGTCGACTGCAGTTCAAGTGCCAGACCCGGAGGCTTAAATTCACGCCATGTGCATGTGTGTGCGTGCCCAAGATCCTAAGAGGAGAATGGAGGAGAAGGGATTGTGGTGTGGCTATCCCCCATGGGGGTGATTTCTCACCTTCTGTTTCTCTGTCTTTCTGGTGAGCACATGCACCCTATAGCAGAAACCTCTCCAAAAAAATAAATGAATAAAGAAAATAAATAAAAATAACTGTAATGGGAATTCACTGGAAGGCTAGATACACAGAATTTAAAAATGTAAAAATAGCTTTATTAAATAGTTCTTTTTCAGAATTTAGGAGACCAGTATGAAGCTATTACAGTAGCTCAAATGAAAATTATTGTGATTTGGGCTATTGTGATGGATTGTGAATAAAGACATATGGACAGATTATTTTTATTTCATCAGATTTTAGAGGAATTAGACAATGATATTTGCTCTCGAATTAGGTGGTGGCTAATGGAGTCTGGTAAATCAAGGAGGACACAGGAGGGGCCAGCAGGTGGCATGGTGGTTGAGGGCATTGGAATCCCACATGACTGACCATGGTTTGAGTCCTGGACCTGGCGACTTGCTTTCTAATCTTCTCTCTCTCTTTTTCTTTTCTCTCTCTCTCTCTCTCTCTCTCTCTCCCTCTCTGGTCAAATGAAAATAAATAAATAAATATATGAATAAAGTTAAACAAAATAATTCTTTAAAAATAAATCAGTGAGCTTAGAGAAAACAGAAATAGAAAAAAAATGAAATTACATATTAATGAAATAAGAAAATAAACAAATAAAAAATAAAGAAGTTATCCAGTTGGTGCCCCTGGTGGCACAGTTGAAAGCACACTAGCTGCAATGCTGGAAGGCACATGGATGACCTTAGGTTCAGATCCCTGGGTTGGCTTAAAAACACATGGAAGATTAGGGAAAGGACATCCAGCATCATAAGACCATGTCAAAGCGGCCCCTCACTCTTTCTTCTCTCTCTCGCTCTCTTACATGTATCCATGCATTCTCTATCATGAATAAAATAAATAAAACTTAAACATTATAAATTAAATGTTAATTCTTTTAAAATATAAATGCAAAATAGACATAGATCTAGATAGACTCATCAAGAAAAAGAACATTTGAGACCAGCATTTAGCATAATGGCTACGTCTCTGAACTCCCATGTAGTCGACCGCAGTTCGAGTCCTGGACCTGGTGACTTGAAACTCATGCTGGACGCGTGTGTGTGCGTGCCCAAGATCCTAGGAGGAGAATGGAGGAGAAGAGATTGTGGCGTGGCCATTCTGCCTCAGGGGTGATTTCTCACTTTCTATCTCTCTGTCTCTCTCTGTCTTTCTGGAAAGTGTACGAGCCCTATAGCAAAAACCTCTTAAAAAAATAGAAAAAAAAAAGAAAATCTCAAGTAAACAATAATTAAAATTAGAAAAGTAACACGATGTGTGTTAAGTAGATAAATTAGAACAAATTAAAGGAATATAAGCTAAGAATTTTGAAAATGAAATGGATGTTTTATTAGAACAAAATGAATTATCAAAACATGAATAAATTAATAACTAATATGTAACTGAAAATAGCAATTTAAGATAGTGTCATGAGGCCTAAATGATGTTTTTAGAAGTTTTGGGAAAAATACAAAGAACAGTAGTTCCGATCTTCCACAGAATTTTCCACATGTGGAAAAAATGGAGACATCTACCCATTTTGTTCTTTTTTGGTTTTTTTTGAGAGATTTTTGCCATAGGGCTCCTGTTCTTGCTGGTGAGACAGAAAACTAGAAATCACCCCACCAGGGAGGATGGCCACACCACAATCCCTTTTCCTCATTTTCCTCTCGGGATTTTGAGCATGCACATACACACACCTGGCGAGAGTTTTATGCAGACAGTTCTGGGACTCAAACTGCTGTTGAATACATGAGAGTTCAGTGACATAAACATTATGCCATCTGCTGGTCCCTACCCAAGTTGTTTTAATAATCTAGTAGAAATTAAAATTAACATTTGAAAAAGACAGAGGAAAAATACGTTTTCTAAGAAAATCAGGAAGAAATGCTATTGTATAAAAACAGATAAAAAATCCTAAATAAAATATTAGTATATCAATCCCATTTTATTTTAAAATTATTTATTTAATTTTATTTCTCATTATCACTATTATTTTTTATTCACTTGAGAGAGCTAGAGAGAGAAGGAAAGTGAGAAAGCAAGCCACCAGGTCTGGGACTCAAACCATGGTTGGCCATGTGGGAGTCCAACACCTTAACCGACATGCCACCTGCTGACCCCAGCATGCAAGCTTCTAACCAAATAAGTGAATAACGTAACCACATGAGGAAACATTCAAAATAGAAACAGTAGATAGTATATGTTTTATTCACTGCTCTCAAAAAATCTCCAAAGGATACAGTTTTTAAGATTCTGTTTTATGACTACAATAGAATAAAATTAGAATTTATCCGAATTTATTAGATCTGTATATCAGAATTTAGGGGATAGACTTTGGCCCATAGGTTGTGAGATTTTATAAAATGCATAATCATGAGTAACACTGGCCAATCCCTACCCTGACCAAGCTATGTACTACTTTGAGTTTTATACTCACAGCTGTAGGGTGTGGAGGAAGCTTGGCTTCCTTCTCTGATTCCTCACTCCAGCAGTCACGGTTAGGCTAACACTATGTCCTTTCCTGAGGTGTACAGGAAAGGTTTCAGTTGTAGTTGTATGGTAATATGGACAAGTAGCTTCTAGTCCTGATCTGCCATGTAATCATTCTACCAGAATTGACTGCCTTCTGCACTTAGCTCCTGCTGATTTCTATAAAACAAATTTGAGGTTATAAATTATTATCCTCTGCACAAGGCCAAACCCCTTTCACAGAGGCTGGTTTGCCAGTGGGTCATTTTCAACAAATGGACCATTACTTTACAGTCTATCACCCATCTTTGAATTGGTGATCTCTGTGTAGTATAGTCCACGTTGTTAGCATCCTCCATCATCTCTACTTATTAGATATGTAAGCGAGTTGCTGACTTCCTAAAGAAGATGAAGGAGGATGGATTGATGTGGTGAATAGAAACAGAAAGGCTATTAATACCTGAAGTACTACCAATAATATGGGCATAACACTATTTCTCTTATGTAATACTACAACTATCCCACCAGAAGTTTGCTCTTTCCTATTAGGGCCAGAAGTTGGTCATGAGAATTTGAAACAGGTGTCCAGATCATTTGAAAAGACTAAGTGATCAAAGTTTTCAAAATTCTCTCAAACCTACAGTAAAAGCTAGGAAATTCTTTCATCCTAAATTGAAGGAGATCTGTCCCACATGGCATGCTCTCTTTGGAAATTAGAAATCTACTCTTGGTATTGGTTTGATTCACAGGAAAGGGCAGTCTATCCTGATGGAGTATGTCAGGAGATTGAGAGGATCTAGAAGCAAGGTTTTAAAAAGATACTGGAATATCTGTGGGTCCCCTTCACCTCATCATGAAAGACTGGTAGAAAAACTCAGCTTTTAGGAGGATGCACTGACAAATCCACAGTACCCTGGGTGACAATCTTCCTGGATAGATCCAAACCAGTTCATCTGCACAACCGTCATTCACTGCCTCTTATGTTTTCCTGAAAACATTTATTTTTTTCCTCTGTCTAATACCTGGGTGATTACTTGGCAAGTACTTAGAAACTGTGGTCATATTCTTCACTCATAGGTGCTATAGTAAAGTTCATTTATCTTGTACCACAGCAGAAAGCTAACACCTAGACTGAGATATAATAAAACCAGTAATACTGGAGTCATAAGGGATAGCCAGGATAAAGCACTGCCTTCAAGCTGATGCTATCTACCCTTTGACATATGATAGAGTTCAATATTCCCAAATGTCTGAAGGAACTGAAAGATGACAAGAAAGTTGAGACCTTTCCTATATTTTTAACACAGAGTTCTACCATGTCCCTACTTCCCTATTTCTAGACACACACACACACAAACACACCCCCATGGGGTTTAGGTTGGAGACAGCAGAGAAACACTTGAAAAGGATGGCTTTATTCAAGTATGTATAGTAGAAGCCCTGTGGAACAGCCAATTCCATCCAGGAGTGACAACTGCAGGGCCAGTAAAAATGCTTTTTGAAGTAGCTGTTCCAGAGTTCTATTGTCTTCGTGTTTTGTGAGTGTCATGAATAGATTGGTCACATCTACATATTCTAACAGTAAACTTCATCATTCCTCTATAGTATCAGTGGTGTGTGTGTGTGTGTGTGTGTGTGTGTGTGTGTGTGATATGCTTCCACAGTTGAAACTCCTCATCAATATTTTGCAGATGTAATGAATGTCCAAATTAAGTGATATTCAGGTAAGGATATTATCCAAAAGAGCTAATCGCATATACCACTTAAACCTGGGTCTAGAGGTCAATAGCAAGAAGTCAGAAATTTGAAGCTTTAGAAGGACTTATTGTGATATTATAGGCTTTAAGATGGTGAGGGCCATGTGATTAGAAATGTAAGCAGCTTCTTCAGGCTGAAAACAGCTCCCTGCTAACAGCCAGCAAGACAATAGGTAGGGACTCCAGTGCTCCAAGACCCTATCTTATCCAATCCTGAGAATAAACTTGGAGGCAGATTTTCTTTAGAGATTCCAGATAAGAAATCAGGGTAGTCAACACCTTAATTTCAGTCTTGAAAGATCTTAAGTGAAAATCTTGTCAAGCCATGCTGGATTTCTGACCCACAGAACTATGAGCTATTAAACAGGTGCTTGGGACCAGCAGATAGTGTAATGGTCACGTCACTGGACTCCCATGTAGTTGATGGTGGATCGAGTCCCGGACCTGGCAGCTTAAAAACTCATGCTGAGCACATGTGTGTGCATGCTCAAAATCCTGAGAGGAAATTGGAAAAAAAAAAAAAAATAGGATTGAGGCATGGACATCTCCCCTGGGGGGTGATTTTTTTGCTTCCTGTTTCTCTGTCTCTCTGTCTCTCCAGAAAGCCCAGGCACCTTATAGCAAAAATCTCTCAAAAAATAAATTAAAATTAAAAAATAAATAAATGGGTGCTATTTTAAGCTACTAAATTAATGGTTATTTGCTGCGCAGCAATGGAAAACAAATATGATACAATATTATAAAAATGAAATTTCGGGACCAGCAGTTAGCATAATGGCTATGTTGCTGGACTCCTATGTAGTCGACCGTGGTTCGAGTCCCAGATCTGGTGGCTTAAATATACACCGGGTGCGTGTGCGTGCATGCCCAGGATCCCAAGAGGAGAATGGAGGCGAAAGGATTGCGGTGTGGCCATCCCCCCCCGGGGGGGGGGGTGATTTCTTGCTTTTTGTCTCTCTTTCTCTGTCTTTCTGGTGAGTACACATGCCCTATAGCAAAAACATCTAAAAAAAAATGAAATTTCCACTTGAATATCATGATAATACTGCCATTCTGATTAAAATATGAATATATAATTTAACTGTAATTGGCACATTAATTCCAAAAAATGCAGGCAAGAACTAGAAAAAAGTAAGATAATTCAAGAAAGAGAAAATCTGCTACTTATCAAGACTTATTGTAGTTTTAATAATTATGTATTGGAAAAATGGATAAATATATCTTTGTAGAAAAGTAAAAGAGGCCCCAAACAGATAAATATGCATATGAGAATTTTGTTTATGAAGATTTAGCATACAAATAACAGAGGAGAAATTCAGCTATAAAATAAATAGTATTAAGAAAATTGGATTTCAATATTATAAAAATAAACTGATGAATGGAGAAAGCAGAATTAGGGCCATTTGGGAAAATGATTGATTCTAGGACTGTCATAAGATATATACAAAATCACCCCAGAACATCTTGTGGTGTCATAAAAAAAGGTAGGCAGTACTAAAATGAGAAAGAAAGGTGTGGGAGCCATCAGGTGACATCATAATTATGTCACTGGACTCCCACATAGTTGACTGTGGTTTGAGTCCTGGACTCAGTAACCTAAACTCACACCGGGTGCATGTGCATCCATGCCCAAGATCCTAAGAGGAGAATGAAGGAGAAGGGATGGTGGCATGACCATCTTCCCTGGAGATTTCTCACTTTCTATGTTTCTGTCCTTCTCTGTCTCTCTGGAGAGTGCACATGCCCTAATGCAAAATAAATCTCTCTTATAATAAAGAAAGAAAGAGAGGAGAGATAGGAGGTGGCACAGGGTTTAAAGTGCTGGACTTGTACATGGCCAACTGTAGTTCAAGCCCCAGACCTGGCAGCTTGAAAATCATTCCAGGCATATGTACAAGCATACCCAGAATTCAAAGAGAATCGAGGAGGTTGGGACTGCAGCATTGGCCACCCCCGTTCAAGCCCCATTTCTTACTTTCTCTCTCTATTTCTCTCTCTCTTTCTCTATTCAGTGAGCACATATATCTTATGGCAAAAAGCTGGAAAAGAGAGAAAGAGAAAAAGAAAACCACAATAATGAGATGATATCAAAGAATATAGGGAGTCAACTGAAAAACTGGCCAAAGAGCAACCAAATAAAGTAGTTTTGTATCATTACCCAAAACCCAAAATAAATACCTATGAGTGCATACCTATATAAGCTATAATTAAATTCAATATATAAAAGGAAGAGTGACAAATCTTCCTTATGGAAAAATTTTAAATAATTTATATAGATACTCTGCTCTCAAGGAGGAAGAGCCTACTCTGTAAACCATACATTACGACTTCCTCCCAAAGAGTAGAATATGGAAAGGTACAGCGGAGGGAGAAGCCTGAGAAACACTCTCTTTGCCACTCTCATCAGTGGTTAGTCATGGTGACAGCATGCGCCCCTCAGATGACACGACAACAACGGTTATTTTACTGCTGTGATCTTTCTACCCCAAACTCATAATCCTTTTCCAATCATAAAAAAGAAAACCACAAAATCCCGCTTTCTGCTGTGGTACAAGATAAATCGGAACATTTACAAAACACCCGACCAGCACTCCCCAAAACATTCAAAACCAAGAAGAGCCTGAGGACATGTGACAACTAAATATGTTGGGATCCTGGGACTGAAATAAGACATTAAAAATAAAGAAATGTGCATAAAAGTATAAACTCTATACTATAATAATCAATACTGGCTCATTAATTGTAATAAAAGTAACATAATAATATGAGATGTTAACATTAAGTAAAAATAAGTATAATGTTTATGAAAATTCTGTTCTATTTACTCAATTTTTCTGTAATTCTAAAATGGTCTTAACATAATGAAGTTTACTAAAAACAAACAAATGAACAAAAACAAAACTAATTAAATAATAAAATTCTACTTTTAGAAAAGACAAAAGTGGAGGCATAGTGGTTACTGTGGCTGGTCAACCACATGGTTTGAGTGTAGGACCTAGTGACTTGAAAAACATGCCAGGCATGTATGCATGTGTGCTCAAAATTGCAAGGAAAGAGCGGAGGAGATTGGATTGCAGTGTACCCATTCACCCAGCAGGTGACTTCTTACTTTCCCACTCTCTCTGTCTCTCTTTGGTAACTGCACATTCCCTATTACAAATTAGAAAGAAAGGGGAAAAGAAGACAAAAGATAAGATGCAAAAAATAATGAATTTTGGATTGTGTTATATATTATATCACATTATAGATTTTACATTATATTATTTTTGATATTTTAAAAGAGATTTTTTGCCATATGGCACGTGAGCTCACCAGAGAAATAGAGAAATAGAAATGAGAAATCATCCCCCAAGAGGGATGGCCATACAGCAATGCCTTCTCCTCCCTTCTCCTCCTGGGATTTTGGGTGCACTTGCACATGTGCCTGGTATATGTTTTAAGCTGCTAGGTCTAGGACTTGAATTGAGGTTGGCTAGGTAGGAGTCCAGCATTGTAGCCATTAGGCCATCTGCTGGTCCCAAAATATTTTTTTAAAATTAGGATTAAATAAAATCAAGTTCACATTGAAAAAAAAGGAAGCTCTGCCCAGTATTCCAAGAGAGATAAGGTTAGATAATCATTGCATGGACCATCACAAAACAGCTGACTTGACTTTGTTTTTTTTCTTCTTACATCCATGTATTTCAGTTGCAGTAAAGGAATTCAAACAGCCTATTTAATATTGGGAACCAGCAGTTAGCGTAATGGCTATGTCACTGTACTCCCACGTAATCGACCGTGGCTCACGTCCCGGATCCGGTGGCTTAAAACTCACACCGGGCGCGTGTGCGTGCATGCCCAAAATCCCGAGAGGAGAATGGAGGAGAAGGGATTGCAGCGTGACCATCCCCCCTGGGGGGGTGATTTCTCGCTCTCTGTCTCTAATGTCTGTCTCTGTCTGGCGAGCGCACACGCCCTATAGGGAAAATCTCTCCAAAACAAAACAAAACAAAACAAAACAGCCTATTTAATATTTAGCTTTATAAGTAGTAGTTGTAACACCTTGACAAATGCAGATTGCAACTTCTTTTCAAGAAAACATTTTAGTCTCTTTCTTTTAAAAAAAAATAATTAATTTATTTAACTTTATTTATTCACTAATTTATTCATTTTAATCTGACCAAAAAGGGGCAGAGTGAGTGAGTGAGAGAGAGAGAGAGAGAAAGTGAGAAAGCAATCCACCAGGTTCGGGACTTGAACCATGGTTGGCCATGTGGGAATGTCCAGCATCCCAACCACCACACCACCTGCTGGTGCCGAAAAAAATTTAGTTTCTAATAAGCCCCCCAAAACTAAGCAAGTAAGACCACAGGTTTTCAGATCCTAAAGGCTAACAAGTAATTTTTCTTTACAAAAATAGTTCAAATAGAGAAAATCTTACTTTAGGATGATTTAGAGTTAACATTGCCATGTATTTATACAATATTACAGATAGACTATTTAATTCACTCTACTTTCTCTCACGTGGGTAAAGACTACACCCAGAGCTGTGAAAAGAACAGAAATACTCTTTGTTCTCTTACATTTGATTCCCAATCTCGCTTTCTAGATGTGGACAGCACAGAACAGCTCTGTGGTTAAAGGGCTGTCCATGTAGTTTTCTAAAATGTACTAAAAGTCTTTTTAAAAAAGGTTAGTAGCAGGGTGCCTAGTATTTAGTCAAAAACAAACACAGTATAGAGAACCAAGATAAGAAAGAGAAACAGACTGGAAGTACGAAGATGTGGTTATCCAGTCACTGTGAAGACAACTCTGTAATAGAGATAATGTGTTAATTATTTAAGACTGCTCTAAGTGGACTTGACAGGTAATTACTAATGGCATCCTTGTGGTTATGGCCCCATGGGGAATTTGGATAAGCTGATACAAGTCATTTGTCTAAAACATCTGGTTAAAGATCATTGTTCTCTGACTGAGTTAGAGTATAGGATTAATTAAAAAACTGAAGGGATGGATGCTTCTCCACATTACCAAAGCAATACAGTAGTCTGAGCTTCCAAGTGTGGAATTTGCTTCTCTGGTTCAACCTCATCTTGCGTTGCTTTAGTCTTCCTGAGAAATAAGCTTTAGCATCACATGAGAGAAAATATTATTTCTAAAGCAAAGTTTTGTGCACTTATGAAACCTTGAAATACAACATATAATTATTTACAACAGTTGTTCTTAACCTTTTTTTTTATGAAAGGTGGCATACCCATTAGAAAATGTGATTAAAAAAAAATATAACTTTTTCTGTTGACTATAAAATGCATGTAACATGCAGACTTTCAGTTTTTATAAGTCTTGGGGTCATGGATACTCTAAAGTCCAACAGAGAATCACAGGTTAAGAACTACCATTTTTCTAAGCATTTAAACTGTGGCAACTGTTACAATCCATTAGTATTACTAAAATGGCATTAGTGTTGCTATAATCTTAAATAAATGTAAAAGAAATCACAGTAGTAGCTATGTTTAAACAATTTGCATAAAATATGTGTATATAAATGGATTTAGCATTCAAATGATGGAACATACAAGGTGATACCAATAAGTTTAAATTCAGAGGGGAGATTGTTTCCAGGAAGATAATTTTTCCTCTTGAAAGTGAATGTGAATGAAAGCAAAGAGTTTGCTAAATAATGAATAAATATAATACAGTGTGTGTATATATATACATACATATATATAAGGATTTTTAAATAATCTCTAGAAATTAGTCAGATTTTTATATATTAAAAAAGATAAATCTGGGTCTGGCAGGTGGCATGGTGGTTAAGGTGCTGGACACTTCCACATGGCTGACCATGGTTCGAGTCCTAGACCTGGTGGCTTGCTTTCTCACTTCCCTTCTCTCTATGTATCTGTCTTTCTATGGCCAAGTGAAAATGACTGAATGAATAAATAAAATTAAATAATTCTTTAAAAAAAGATAAATCTATTCATTCAAGAGTTATTATACCCATATCATATGCAAATTTACAAGTGACAAAAGATTACTGAAACAAATCAGAAAAATTAAATGTCAATAACTCTTTTAAGACACCTAGTTTTATTCCTATAAATACAGCTAAATCAATTATTTCTTTTGTTTCTGATTCTGTGAAAAGATTAATTTTTTTATTCATTTACAATCAACAAATATTTAATAGGAACATTATTTTAGGTATCATGTGGTATCAGAATAACGATTTTCTTTTCTTTTTTTATTTCAACCTAATATATATTGCTCAGTTCAAATAACAACACTTTATTTTCTAACTGACAGGTATTTATGGAGTACTTATGATTACTGGGACATGAGAATGTGCTATCAAACATGACGGACATGGTTCTTCTCTTCACGTAACTTGCAATGAAGCTTCCACGTTGCAAAGATGGCAGAGTTAGGGCTTTGTGTGACCTGACTCTGGCCTACCTTTCCAACCTTTTCTTGCACTACTTCACCACTTTTCTCAATATCACACACGTGCTAACTTTCTTTTAGTTTCTGCCTTTGACATTTCATAATTGCTGCTCTTTGGAAAGTTCTGTCTACACTGATCCTCACCTCAATACTCAACGGAAGTCCAGTCTCCTCTGTTAACTATAGTCTTCTCTGTTAACTACAAGACCTCCTCTTCTAGTTAAATCAGATTTTTTTCAAGATCTACTTTCTATTTTGTTTTGTTTCGTTTTGTTTTTCTTCAATGGTTACTTGAGATTTTTTGATTCCAGAAACTTCTTAAAATATTCTTCATACTTTTTTTTTTTTTTACTCAGTGTTTATATGTTGATTTCTTAAACTCAGTGATCCATATGACATGGAGTCTAAAGCCCAGAAAAATTTCTGAAAAGAGTAGGTAGTTGATAAATATTTAAGCAACAAGTCAATGGCAATATGAACAAATGAATAGTAATCTAATGTATTACTGGAAGATTGCAATTTATTTTTAATTATAGTGAGAGTTTCGCTATAGGGCATGTGTGCTTGTTGGAGAGACAGTGAAAGTGAAAAATCACTTTCCAGAGAGGATGACCTCTTCTCCTCCATTCCCCTCTTGGGACTTTAGGCATATACACACACACATACACACACACACATACACACACACACACACACACACACACTCACTCACTTAGCATGAGTTTCAAGCCACCAGGTGCAGGACTCAAACTGCAGTAGACCATGTGGAAGTCCAGCCCCTTAACCATTACATCACCTGCTAGTCCCAGGAGATTACAATTTTTAGTAGCTCCAAGTGGTGTGTGCCAAGAGTGAGAACTATGAAGAGAATACAGATTACTGTTGCTGATAAACAATGGTGCCACAAGCAAAAACTGAGGATGTGCTACATTCTGGAAGTCATATAAAATATGTCTGCTTGAGACCTTCAGCTCATCCATCCATCCATCCATCCATCCACCTATCCCTCCACTCATAATTTACACATTCATAACAATAAACTGAATACCCAGTGTCCTATATTTGTCTTTTTTTTTTCATAAAATTCTCTGGCATCCAATAGAGTGTCTGATATATAGTAAGAGCTCAACAAATATTTATCCAGTTAATGGATGAATGAATGCACTAAGGTAGTGCTGCCAGACTGAATAAAAAGAATAAATTCTAAAATCAATGTGAAAGTGATTCCCAGGCTACATTTACTCAAACACAAATGTCTGAGCCAAAACAATTGATGTTGAATATTTATACTGTATACGCAGGTTGACATTTTTAGAAATTCAGCTTCCATTTCCCTTCATTAGATGTCTTCATTAGATAATTCATTTCTAAGTTTTAATCCATTGAAAATATGCACAAATAAGAAGCAACACAGAATCACACATTTGCAAACATCCAAAATCAAAGGAGGAAAAACAGTCATCATCTATTCTTTCTCATTATACCTTAATTTGGTATTTAAATCAGCATGACTTCTGCCCATATCTAAATTCCACTTGGAACTTCATGAATTTATTTTACATAATATAGGACATGAACGCAAACATTTATAAGTAAAATTGTACTAAGATCTCATTATAATTTGTATGTATGTATGTATTTATTTATTTATTTAGAGAAGTATTTTTAGCTATAGGGTGCATACGCTTGCCAGAAAGACAGAGAGACAGAAAGTAAGAAATCACCCCCCCAGGGGGAATGGACATGCTACAATCTCTTCGCCTCCATTCTCCTCTCAGGATCTTGGGCACACATGCACCCAGTGTGAATTTAAGCCACTAGGTCTGGGACTCGAACCACAGTCAACTACGTGGAAGTTATCACCAAAGGCATTACGACAACTACTGGTCCCAATTTTTAATTTTTTATTAACAAATACTGAAAATATGATTTTTAATTTTCCAAGGTAACTAGCCATTTTACTATAAGATGTTCTCTAATCTTTTTTATGATTACATGTTTAATTTCATTTCCTAAAATTATTATTTTTCTTTGACCTAGTTTATATACAAGGAAATAAAAGTCCAATATAATGACAATGAGGTGTTCTTTTTTGTTTGTTTGTTTTACTTTTTTGCCATAGGGCACATGTGCTTACCTGAGTGACTGAGAGAGATGGAGAGAGACAAAGGGAGAAATCATCCCGAGGGGGATGGCTATGTCATAATTCCTATTCCTCCATTCTCCTCTCAGGATTTTGGACATGCAGGGGCATGACTTTCAAGCCTTTGAGTCCAGGGCTTGAACCAAGGTTGGTCATGTAGGAGTCTAGCACCTTAACCACCATGCCACCTGTAGACCCTAGCAATGGGCTCTTTTTAAAAAGCTTATTTATTTTATCTAAAGGTGATGTGAGGGAGAACCCTTAATAGGATCTCATTGTTCTGTGATCCACCCCTACTCCCAGCTTTTCCAGTCAGTTGGGATCCCTGCTCATGCCTGTCATTCTCAGATCTACCTGGGATTCAAACCCTTGGTCTTCTAGGACTTCCAGTGTTTTACAGCAGAACTCCACTATTCGTACCAGTGCAGCTGAGCCAACAATGAACTCTTTTTATAGAAGAGGAAATAAAAGCCCTGAATAAATTCCTGGGTATGAATTACATTAATTTCATCCTCTATAAATAAACTAATTAGAATCCTTAAACAGCATATTAATGAAAAGAATTAGTGGACATTTACTGATTTTTACATGATTCCTAAAATAGAATTCTAGACAACTAAAGATCAAACTTCTAGGAAAAAAGTTTACTTAATTTTATTATTTTATCAACTACTATGTCAATTTTATTCTTTTGCTTTGAATTAGTTATATATTGCAATGCCATTTTTCTTATTTATAAAGTTGGTTACTTAGGAAAATTCTGTAAAGATAGAACAAAAGTCTGCATATGTTACACTGTTGAGATAATTACTTTAAAACACTATTTAAACATCAATTGGCCTCATATAGTCTTCTAAATTTACCTGAAAAATAAGAAGAATGGATTTTCACAATTTACTTCTTTTAGATTTTAATAGTAGAGGAACTTATTTATTTTTTTTTTTTTTTTAGAAAAAGAAAAGTCACAAAAGATGTATCTTGGGACCAGCAGTTAGCTTAATGGCTATGTCGCTGGACTCCCATGTAGTCAACCGCGGTTCACATCCTGGACCCGGTGGCTTAAAACTCACACCAGGCACGTGTGCATGCGTGCCCAAGATCCCAAGAGGAGAATAGAGGAGAAGGGATTGCGGCATAGCCATCCCCTCTGGGGGGTGATTTCTTGCTTTCTGTCTCTCTCTGTCTGTATGGCGAGCGCATGTGCCCTATAGCAAAAACCTCTCCCAAAAAAAAGAAAAAGAAAAGATATATCTTCATAAATTGTCTAATCTATTTTTTAAATAATGAATTTGGTCTAAGTTGCTTTTATCCTCATTTGAATCCTAGAATATCAGTGAAGGATACCAGAATATGCCAAGCCAAAATGTGCCTCTTGGTATATGGATTTCTTTGAGAAAGGGCACTGAAAATCAGTAGATGCAGATAAAGCTCTTTGCCTCTCCCAGCTACCTAAAAACAGAATATAAATGTTCCTTTTAGTAAAGAAAATTTTGATTTGTAAAGACATAAAAGAGAACTATTCCAAGAAGTAACACTTATCATATGAGAGATTCTCACCTGCACAAGGCAACTTTTATTTAGCATGTATTTCCTCTCCTTTCCTTTTCCTAAGATTACGAGCTCCTCTTCCCATCAGCTCATACCCCTTTTCCACTGTGTAGCCTAAGATAGTATCTAAGCCTCAATCATGTGGCCACTTCTTTGTGTCATATACTTTGTGAATTCCCATGCATATATATCTAATTACTTCTCTTACTCCTCTGTCTCCTATTAGTTTGATTCATTGGCCCAAGCCACTGAATCTAGAAAGATAGAGCAAAAAATATTTTTAACCTTCTCTATATAAAGCAGTAAGAGTCAAAATTATTCTCTCCATTTGGAGCCAGCAGGTGGCATGGTGGCTGAGGTGTTGGACTTTCCACATGGCTAGCCACCGTTGGAGTACTGGACCTGGCAGCTTGCTTTCTCACTTTCCCTCTCTCTCTCTCTGGTGAACTGAAAGAATGATAATGATAATAAATAAAATCTTTAAAATAATTATTCTTTCCATTTAATTCTTTTTTAGTTTTTAGATATATAAATATGCCACATGACTCAAACTAGATCAAGGAATTGCTGAAATATCAAGGTAATGTCTGAAACAGCCTGGCCTCTTATGTAAAATAAGGAGAAATATTATTGAAAACAGCATTAATATTTATATTATCTGCAGCATGTAGACCTCCAATGGAATCGTGCATAAAAATTGCTTACTTACGTAAAATTATTGTTTACAGATACAGTTTCTGATATCTGGATTTATTATTAGAGGTGTTATCCTTTAACAAGTTGAATTTTGCCTAAGCCCTGTGCTTCTGGGAAACAGGGAAGGTTAAATGCATGCTATCTTCCCCTACCCCCTTTTGTATTTTGGAGAGTAAGTTATTATGAAGAACTATCCATTTTCCATAAAACTTAGATCACTTCTATATGTCCCTTGTTCATCTATGACACGACCAGACAGACCACTCAATGCCTCTTTCTTTGATACATAAATGATTGGCTGAATTGTTTTGCACTGTTAAAATTCTAACACTTTTAATATATTGGTAAATAAGACTTTACGCATGGAGGGTATGTGATATAAGACTTTATATCAGACTTTATATCACAATAGGTATAGTTGAAGTAGGAGACAGACTTGGGACATATACTTAGGGTTTAAGACTCAAGATGGAGTCATAGTGGCTAAGTTTTAACAAACAAATAACTGGCTGCATTAAGGCTCAAAACAACTGAAGGTAAGAGCAACAGTTTCTATTTGCTAACTACAATCTAACAAGAAGTACAGATCCACACAGTCTGCTAACCCCACAAAGAATGAGGTAAGGAACCAGCAGATGGCGTAATGGTTACATTGCTTGACTCCCTCAGGGCCAACAGTGCTTTGAATCCTGGACTCAGAAGCTTCAAACTCATGCCAGGTGTGTGTACATGTGTGCCCAAAGCCCTGAGTGGAGAATAGAGAGAAGACTGTGGCATGGCCATCACTCCTGTGGGGAAATGGGGCGTGATTTCTCACTTTCCAACTCTCTCTCTCTCTCTGTAGTGAGCATACACAGTCTATAGCAAAAGTTTATTTTAAAAAGAAAAAGGAAAGGGAAAAAAGAATGAGATAATAAATCACTCAGACTACAATGTAATCATTTTCTTTCTTTCTTTCTTTCTTTCTTTCTTTCTTTCTTTCTTTCTTTCTTTCTTTCTTTCTTTCTTTCTTTCTTTTTAAGAGTTTTTGCTATAGGGCACATACACTTGTCAGAGAGACACAGAGAGAGAGAGAGACAGAAAGAGAGAAATCACCCCCCCCACCACCACCACCACCAAGGGAATGGCCACACCACAACTCTTTCTCGTCCATTCTCCTGTTGAGATCTTGAGCATGTATGCACACGCATGTGTTTGAAGCTACCAGTCTGGGTCTCAAGCCACAGTCAACTACGTGTGAGTCCAGAAACGTTAACCAGTACACCATCTGGTGGTTTGCATCTAACCATTTTCTAAAGCCCACCTCCTTATTAGAGAGCCAGCCCATTGCTCTTATTGCTAGATAAAAACTCTTCAGCTTGGAACCAGCAGATGGCTTAATGGTTATGTCACGGACTACCATGTAGTTGACTGCAGAACTCACACTGGGAAGGTGTACACACATGCCCAAAATCCCAGAAGGAGAGTGGAGGAGAAAGGATTGCAGGGTAGCCATCTCGTGGGGGTGTAATTTCTCACTGTCTCTCTGGCAAGTGCATGAGTCCTATAGCAAAAATCCCTCAAAAACAAAACAAAACAACCTTCACCTCAGAGCCTCTTAGGCAACACATTCAGGACCCCTACCCACTTAGGAGTTCTGTTCTTCCTTTCCTCTATTAATAAATCCCACTTCACTATTTCCTCTGTGTGTCCTTGTGTCTGATTCTTCATAGGTGTGGGACAAAAACCTCAGACCATGGTCCTGAATCCAGCACCAGTGTTGGGCCTGGCCTCCCCATGACCCCACTATCCCACATCATAGGGAACACCACTCCAGTGAAAGAAGGAAAGAGAGATTGAGCTCAACTCCAAATAAAGCATATGCAAGTGAAATTTCAGACAAAAAGCAAAGTGGAGGTCAGTAGATAAAAAGTTACTAAAACAAAACAAAAATCAGAGATAAGTAAGAATTTGGGTTAAACTAACCTAACGGGATTCTTGCTGAAGGCAGTCCAGGCTGACCAGACATCCATGAGAGACTGGAGGCTAAGAAATTCTTTCATCAGATACCAAAGGTAATCAGACAAATTGGGAGGGGATCTCTAGCTAAATTGACTTAGCAGGGTTTTTCTAAAACTGGACAAAACAGAAATGAACACCAAAGTCCAAAAACGGGGACTACTTGAGCAGACTACAGAAGGAACTTCAACAGTTTGGTCAAAGAAAGAATTTGTATCAGTATCCACTGACAGATAAGAACAAAATGATAAAACTTTGGTTAGGATTCTCTTTCTCTTTTCCCTCAGGCCTTTCCATGTGGGCCCACCTTCAGCCTGAGGCAGCATAAAACTCCTCAACTTCCTTAAAGGTATCTTCCAGAAAACAGGCTGGCCTCAAGGTAAAACATTCTTTTAAAATGTCATATCAAGACATCTTTTTATCCTATTTTTCTACATAAGTTTTTTTTTTTTTTTTTCCCTGTCTATAAAATAAAACCATTTTTGGTTAATTCTTGAAGCCCTTGCGGGTTTTTTTTTTTTTTTTTTTTGAGAGGTTTTTGCTATAGGGTGCATGTGCTCGCCAGAAAGACAGAGAGAGACAGAGACACAGAAAGTGAGAAATCACCCCCCAGGGGGATGGCCACGCTGCAATCTCTTCTCCTCCATTCTCCTCTCAGGATCTTAGGCATGCACACACATGCGCCTGGCATGAGTTTAAGCCACTGGGTCCGGGACTCGAACCGTGGTTGACTACATGGGAGTCCAGTGACATAGCCATTATGATAACTGCTGGACCCAGAAGCCCCTGTAGATTTTGATGCACTGTTTTCTCTATTAAAATAGTCCTCCTCCTGTTGTAAGTCTTTTTCCCCTACCTAACCTGCAATATTTTTTCCCAATAATGTCTCTTCTTACTAAGTCTGGACTTATTTTTTATTTGACACCTAGTACAGGTGCTAGATAGGCTTAGGAAGATGTTCTTTATATAATGAATTGGCAATTATTAGTATGCAACCATTCTTTCTCTTCCTTTCTTTTGTAAGGGAACAAAATGTCCATGTAAATACCAACCCCTACACACCCACACATAAACACACAAAGATTGTGTTTTTATATAAAACAAAATAGCAGCCACCTTTAATTGTGATATTAGAAGTTCAGAAAAGGAATATGCAATATTCTCTCTCACTCTAATATCTCTGGTATTACTTTGAGGTCTTTGATCTCATGCTCTGATCATCTCTTAATGAATATGTGACATGACTTGGCTTAGCATTGCAGGCCTGTCTAGGCCTTTCCCCTTAATAAGGACTAAAACAAGAAATAAAGATCCTTTTACTTTGTTTTTCACAGAGATTTCTCACAAAGAGTGGGTGTGTAGTGCAGACATTTTCTAAAAATGTGGAAATATTACAGAGGATTCCAACACAAAGCAACATGCAATTTAATAACAGATACCAAATTTTAGAGGCCTCACCATCCCATCTCAACCCCTTTTTACTCTCTACCTTTAGTGTCTTTGAAGTTCAGAATTTCTCATATTTCACTCTAATATGTAAAATTCATTAATGGTTCTACTAGGCAGAGATCCATTTACTGCAGCACTACAATCTTTAGCAAAACAAAGAGCTGGTAAAATGCTTTGAAGATAAAATCTTCCTTTAATAGCCAGCAAAACTTTGTAAGCATTGTTCCACTTTCTGCTGGTTTATCTACGTGAGAGAGAGTAGAATTACGGTTATTCCCTCAATATTCATTATGGCACATATATGCCAAATGCATATTAACTCACTTGTTATTGATATAGATTTAAACTGTCTTTTAAAAAATTAGAAATTTCTGTGATATTTTAAACAGTGTTAACCTGTGAAAAATACCAAAAAAGAGAACAACTAAACCAGATTCCTTGCTTTTTTCCTCTATTTTTTTTCCATTTTTTAATTATAAAAAAACATATTAACACATAAATATAAAAAAGCACTTTTTTAAAAAAATAATTTTTAAAAATATTGCTATAGGGCATGTGTGCTCAGCAGAAAGACAGAGAGAGACAGACAGAAAGTGAGAAATCACCCCTCAGGGGAAATAGACATGCAGCAATCCCTTCTCCTCCACTCTTCCCTCGGTACTTTGGGCATGCACGTACATGCGCCCAGCATGAGTTTAAGCCACCAGGTCCAGGATTCGAACTGCAATCTACTACATGGGAGTCCAGCAACATAGCCATTACGCCGACTGCTGGTCCCCACAAATCCACTTTCAATGCAAATATCCTAATGTTATACATACTTGATGAGGTTGAGGACATTTTCCCCCAAAA
Organism: Tupaia belangeri chinensis; assembly: GCF_000334495.1. NCBI lineage: Eukaryota > Metazoa > Chordata > Mammalia > Scandentia > Tupaiidae > Tupaia > Tupaia belangeri. The sequence goes on along the minus strand of NW_006203535.1, from coordinate 102,878 downwards.
CATAGACTCTTACCATTGAAGAAATAGCAAAAGTAGGCCATTATAACTAGGAAGAATTCTATTTACTCATTGTTCCTTTTCAACTAACCCATAAAACTTAGTTGACTTTCCACTGAAAATGGGCCAAAAGACCCTCATTCATGAAAGTCTTCCCTATACGCAGAAGAAAGGAATGTCTTTGTCCTCAAAGATACAGAGACACCAAGGAAAATATGACCCACCTGACCTTGCTAAGTCCTCCCATTCCCCCCCACACTCCCAGTTTACCATTAGATCACTCCTTTCTGTCCTCCAATAACACGATTCAACAACTGCCCATAAAAGTAGTTTTCCCTGTTTTTTTTGTTTTAATTTCCTAAGGTGTTCCTATGAAGTAAAATACATTAAATCTATTTATATACTTTTGTTAATCTGTCTTTTATTTTAGAAAATCTGTCTTTCATTTATGAACCTTGTAATGGGTGATATATTTTTTCTGCCCTACCCACCAAATCATCTATAACCATCTGCTAAATAAGCAGGAGGCCACTGATCTCAGGCTGTCTCCAGATTTTGAATTCCTACATACCAAATTGTAACCAGAGGGAGGACTATGTTTTCTGTAACTGATAGCCGGAGGTCTCAGCAAATCGCAAGCAGCTATGCTTCTGTCAATCACAGACAGCTAACTAATCGGATCGTGTCCAAATAGGGCAAATGCCTACCTGTAACTATCAAACTATTTCTCTACTTCCATGTTCAGACACTAAGAATTCACTACCCATGTTGCTTAACTGAGCCTTCTTATAACAGGAAAAAACAATTTTAACCCTTTTTTAAAACTTATTTTTGCTTTATTTTATTCCTCTTTCTTACATTTGCGTGCTAACTGGTAGTTGTAGCTTCTATAACTAATGTACTCTTTAATCATTGTAACAGATAAGGTCATAAATAAGCCTGTTCGCTTGTAATAGGAAACTTAAGTCACCTGTTCTAGACAATGGTTACAAAAATTACAACTGGGACCAAGGTCCCAGGCAAGAAATATTAAGAGTTGGGTATGCTTACTCGAGGGACACAATCAAACAGGTTAAATTGGGAAAAGTGTAATAATGTTATCATTTACCATAATAGTTACTCACAGACATTTAGATTGTTTGTTAAACAATACAGCTTAAAAAATATGTTGTAGCATCCCTTAATCTATCAATGCATGTCACAAGTCTTTTAATAGATTCAATGTCGCTATTAGAATAAAAAAAAGGTTATAAATGTCATCTGAAAGGAAAAGGTACACAAAAAATTGGGGGGAAAATCATGAGGGTAAGAGTAACAGTGAAGTAGCTAAATTTATGTCATAGATAATGGATAAACAAAAAGAGCTACACTGTATAATATCTGGAAATTTTTATTCTGAGAGTTCCTTGTGAGTTTATTAGCTCTCAGCTATTTCCTGTACTCAAACACAGGTAAATAAGCTGCTTTTCTCCCTCTTTGCTTTGCCTCTTGATTATGCACAGAAATGGATGCTGAATTTTAGCCAGTAATACTCTGACTGTATTTTCAGTGATGCCCAATTCATAAATCCTTTCATGCTCAAATAAACTGCTAAGTTCATTTTGTCTAAAGTTTTTTTGTTTTTTTTTTTTACATTTTTTTAGAATCAAGTGTGCGATCTGAAAGAGACTTTCAGCGGCCCTCTTGGAACAAGTGATGAGGCAAGATATGCACAGAACCAGTGTGTTCACTGCTGCCTCATGTGTAACTAGAGGTTGTGGGTAAGATTTCTCCAGATTCAAGCTCCAAAAACCTATATTTTTAAGCTTACTGACTTGCTAGACAGGGTCTGGGATTCAATATAGGAGCTGGACTGGGCCCAGTAGTAAGGCTCAGGTATTGACTTGTGTCTGACAGAAACTGAATTGGGTCCATTACAAGGCCTATAGAAATTGGACTGGCTCCAGAAGACAACAGGTAAGTAAGGGTTTGAGATAACAGGGAATCATGGGTTCATCTGAATCCAATGAGTCTGAGAGGCCTCCACCTTAGAACCTAGTCCTTTTTTTCTTCTTTTTATTTACGAGAGGGTATGTGTGCTGACTAGAGGGAGACAGAGATGGAGACAAAGAGAAAGCACCCCCACTCTCCCGTCAGATGTGGTCATGCCCAATCCCTTCTCCTCTCTCTCTTCACTCTGTTGGGATTTTTGGCACGCATGCACATGTGCCTGGTGTACTTCTCAAGCTACCAGGGCCAGGATTAGAACCATGATTGGCTATGAGGGACCTAGCTCCCTTAATCACCAGGCCACAGGGCTAGCCCAGAACCTGTTCTTTTCTAGAGAAATGGCATTAAAGGGGGGGGGGGACATCCCAAACACCTTATAAACAATGGGATGAAATTTCTTTCTTTTTTTTAAAAAGAGAGATTTTTGCTATGGGGGCGTGTGCTCACTGGAAAGACAGAGACAGTGAGAAGTCACCCTGTGCAGGAATGGTCACTCTGCAATCCCTTCTCTCCATTCTACTCTCAGGATCTTGGACATGCACACACAAGCTCCTGTTGTGAGTCTGAGTTGCTGGGTCTGGGACTCAAACCACGGTCTATTACATGGGAGTCCAGCGATGTAACCATGATGCCATCTACTGGTCCCTGGGATGAATATTTGATTGGCATGCAATCAATGGCTTCAAAGGGACTAACTTAATTAAAACATACCTCTATAAAGGACTCCTTACAAAAAAACTTAAGCAACTAATTGATGTAAAAAGGAAAGAAAAATGTACCTTGAGTACAAATCTGACTGTACTTCATCTCTAGCCTTCTGTATCATTCTACACCTACTCTTTTTTTTTTTTTTTGGAGAGGTTTTTGTGATAGTGTGCGTGCGCTCGCCAGACAGAGAGAGACATAGAGACAGAAAGCGAGAAATCACCCCCCGGGGGGATGGTCACGCCTCAATCCCTTCTCCTCCATTCTCCTCTCGGGATCTTGGGCACACACGCACATGCGACCGGTGTGAGTTTTAAGCCACCGGGTCTGGGACGTGAACCGTGGTCGACTACGTGGGAGTCCAGCGACATAGCCATTATGCTAACTGCTGGTTCCCTCTATACCTACTCTTGATCTACTAACCATTTTGTTCAGTGACCTAGCAAAGATGAAAAGGAAGCTAGACAGATGCCTTATAAAGTTAAGCCCCAGATAAACCAGCTCTGCTTCTTTAACACCTTTATACCTTGGTTAAGATCCTGAGCTCAAACAATAGTGAAAATCTCCTGTTTCAAAGAAAAAACCCTAGAAATTGGCAAAGGAACTTAGAATTCTCATTGGAGTACATGACTCAGGACTTCTTGATTGGCCTAGTCAAACTAGACTCCCAAATATAGTTTTCTTGAATAAAGATATTTTCATTTAGTTATTTAGAGACTCTTTTACAATAAGTTTATATCTACAAAGGAAATCTCCATCTGTAAGGTTGTGTGTGTGTGTGCGTATGTGTATGTCTCCACAGCAAGTAAAAAGGAGGCCTAAATCATTAAAAACTTTTATAATAAAGAAGACCATCAGATTAGATCTATGTAACAAAATTTGGGCCAGTAGGAGGATGTAGTTCTAGTCCTGGTGGTGTAAAATTATGCCAGGTGTGTGTACATGCATGCCCACTATCCTGAGAAGGAATGGAAGAGAAGATATTGCAGCATGGTCATCCCTCTGAGGGGTGATTTCTCACTGCTCCCCCTCCCCACACCTGTCTCAGGTGACCGCACACGGCTTACAGCAAACTAAAATACAAAACAAAACTATATATAACAAAACTTACCTCTGTTTAAGGTGCATTTCTCGCTCTCTTTCTTTTTTATTTTCTTTTTAATTGCCAGAGGATGTATGTACTCTCCAGAGAGGAGCAGAGAGGGTGAGGGAGAGAGGGAAAGATGAACCCCCAGTGGGGAGTAGTCATACTGCAACTCTTTCTCCTTCATTTCTTTACCCTGTCAGGATTTGGGGCAAGCACATACACATGCAGGGTGTATTTTTCAAGCTGCTGGGGTCAGTATTCAAACCACAGTAAGCTATATGGGCTCTGATCCTGTTAACCAATAGAAAAAAGAGACAGTTCTGGCCATTTTCTCTTGACCAGGCCTTACCTATATCCTTCTTTTTTGTTTGCCTGTTATGGCAAAAAAGGGCAAATAATGGTATTTAAGCTTAAAGTTTACGACTTTGAGGATTACATTTTCTCCTGTCTTACATAAAATCTGTTCCTTTGGTTTGGAAATGAAAAGTTAGGAGAGGACCTATCAAAATAAGAATAAGAGAGATAATATTTAGAAATAGGTAACTGAAAATCTTAATATTTTTAAGAATATTAGAAAGACATTTTAGCCATCTATGTAGGCACATTTATTAATTTTACTAGAAACACAATTCAGTTTCAGATGTTCTTTTTTTTTTTTTTTGGGGAGGTTTTTGCTTTAGGGGCCGGGGGGTGCCCAGACAGACAGAGACAGACAGAAAGTGAGAAACCCCACCCTAGGGGGGATGGCCACGCCACAATCCCTTGTCCTCCATTCTCCTCTTGGGATCTTGGGCACGCACGCACACGTGCCCGGCGTGAGTTCAAG